>NW_020932572.1:0-6740 GCF_003984885.1 Neopelma chrysocephalum | reverse complement strand
AACCAAAACCAACTCGCCAATTCTCCCTCTGAGTGGCGAGTGCTGGTACAGCGCGGCTTTCGCTACGTCTTACGACCAGCGCCTAGGCTTCCCAACCAAGGTACCTTTTAGCCCAACCCAGCGGGAAACTCACGGTCCCGTCTTATAGGCAGGCTCCCAACCAACAAACCTAAAAGGAATAAAGCACCTTCGGGCTTACCTGGATGGTTGTCCGGCGGGCGCGGGGTCGGGCACGGGTCGATGTCTCCCCAGAAATCACCTGGTTGCCGGCATGGAGTAGATCAGCTCGTGAGCCGCCCCAGCTGCCCCCGGAGTCCCAATCTGGTGTCGCCAAAACTGTTGCCCGTAAACAAAGACACAAACCAACAGAGTGTCGGTTTATGCGGTGCTTTATTCGGGGCCCCGGGAACCTGAGGACTCACGTCCCAAGTCAGGATTCCGAAGACCCTCATTTTCAGTTCAGTTTTTATACACAAACAAGTTTACATTTGGTTTCCACGGCAAAATTAGTTCGTGCCAGAGCAGTTTCATTCAGTTACATACAGGCTCATGCTGCTAACAATTGACAATCAACTATTCTAATCATAAATCTACTCAAGCTGTCTTATCCCTAGTAACTGTTTAACAGACCCTCACCACATCCAAGGTAACAAATCATTATATACATGCTTGACTAAATTCTTTAATTATTGTTTCCACTTCTTCAGTACATTTCATGCTCACAAACAAGGTTGCTTTTTAGGCCTACTCTTCTACTAAGCCTTAGCTATTCTACTACTAATTTAAATTGCTCTGCAACATGTCCCCCCTTTTGAGCATCCTTCAATCTTCCAATTTGCAAGGATGCTCAAATCACATCAGGCTCTCGTTTCTTGATGGGTGGGAGATGGTTCTTCGTGCGGTGAGATTACTTCTTTTCTTGTTATAGCTTTCATGATGCGTCTCGTATGTTGACCTTCTTTTATCATTCCTAAAAGACACTTATAAACGGTTATGGCTATGACAATAATTATTACAATCAATATTCCGTACTGGATAACGGAAGATATCCATCCTGACACATGAAGACCTAGGGAGCTGAATAATTCTCCTATCCAATTGTGTTCTGCTTCCTTTTGTAGTTCATGAACATTCTCATCAATTTGTTCCAATTGACTAATATCTTTTTCTACTTCCTGAGTGACATTTGGGATGTGTACACAACAATGCTCGTCTTTTGCATGCAGGTACCCACAGACTCCGTGTTCTTTCAATAGGATTAGATCTAAAGCCATTCGATTCTGTACTGTCATTCTGGTAGTGGCTTGCAATTGCAAATTTAAATCTTTAAATCCTTTCTTAGTCACAGCAGCTAATCTTTCGGTTTGGCCCATTAATTTGAACAACATTTCCCTATTTCGATAAGTCGAGATAGGCACAAACAAAGATTCCAATACCCATCCAAATTTAACTCCTGCTGATGGTTCATGCCAATCTCCCAACCCTAAGTCATCAATATTTTTACTAATTTCTCTTTTTTTTCGTGGTTGTATTTCTACTGATGTTAACTTATCCTGTTTCCAGAATGGACAGAGAGTAGGTATCCCTAGCGTGACAGGTACAACTGGACCATTTATTGGCATGTGGGTGGTCCACTGGCCATGTCCCATTACCCACACCAAATTTCCTGGGCTCCTAACTGTGGTAGTACGACAATCAATATTTTTCACAGATCCCTTAATAGTATGATTATATCCCCGACATTCACATCCTAACTGCAAAAGGGTCCTGACCGGTATTAGTCCTATTTCATCATCAGGTGTGTCACAAGTATATACCTTGGTACAATTCCAATTTTTCTTTGTACATGCCTCTGTCCTCCAGTTATGATCTCCTCTATTTCCTGCAGAATAAGTTTGATTCCTTTTTCCTTTCCAATGAATACACCACTGTACCTCTCCAATATAACTATAAGTCTCTAGTAGACTGGGTCCCCAAATCGTTTGCCACTCTTCCATGGTTGTAGAACTGGTAATATTTTGACATACTTCTTCTTGTTTTTCTCGTTTTATCTCAGCTGGAATTTTAGAACATGGGTGTATTTTTGAATCTATAACTAAACAAGATCCTTTTATTTTGTCAACGTTTTCTTTTGTTACCCACTTTCCAACTACTACCCATTTGAAATATCCAGGCATTTGTTTACACTTTTCTTGGGTCATTTCATCACTCAACAAGCATGTCTCTATCTTTTCATTCCATGTTTTGGTTACAAATCTGCAATTCCATGTAGTATTCTTAAACATTTTAGGAATTTCTGGCACTGGAATTATTCCCCATGGGATTGGGTCTCCTGCAGCATGAGGCATAGGGAGACATGCAGTAATTTTTGTGACATTCTGTACTCTCCCAAAATCACGAATTAGGCCTACGACTAAGTTTTCTTGTTCTACTTCTCTATCTGGAATTTGCAGGTTACCTGCTTGCCGGGTTATCCTTTCAATTCTAACATAAACAGTAGTAGTTCCAGCATCCCACCAATCGTCTTCACTTATCCAACAAATATATTGACCTTCGTCTTCTCCTCTTTGTATTTCTTTAATTATTAAAACTATGGCCTCTTTCCGTTTTTCAATTTGATATTTTCCTCCCGATTTCAAATTTCGTCCTCTGAACCACCACCCATACTCTAAGTACTGCTTCCCTTCAGTCTTACAATTCAAAATTAAATCTTTTCCCTCTACCGCTGAGTAGACCCCATGTTCCGGCTTAATTTCTAATCTTCGGGGAGGTATAGCTGCCACTGTCCTTATTCCATAATTTCCTTCATTTCCACAAGTAACTACACAAAGAAAGGTTCCTTCTGTCTTTCCAATCCTGGGATCTGAAATGTTTAACCATCCTCTACCTCCTTCGCTATTTGACCACCAGCTTACTCCTTGAGTTTGCACTTTCCAGGATTGGTCTGTTGTATTTAATTTCCACCACTTCACTCGAACGGTTTTCCTACAGGGGTCATCAAACCTAAAGGTACAATTAATCTTTAAAGGAGGTCCATCCCACATGTCCACCTGTTGCCTGGTAGGTATGACATGTACTTTGGTTGCCAGTTCTCGAGTTACATTTAAGGTCTGTATTTCTATGTTTCCATAATCAAAACTTTCCCAAATCCAAAGTACACAAATGTATGTCCCTTCCATGGTTTTAGACACTTTGGGTACCTGCAGGGTGGTATAACCCTTTTGTTGTGTCACATTCCAAACCATCGTCACTCCTTCTGTCATAATTTGGTCTTGTTCTCTCCACCGCCATTTCACATTCACCTCGCTCGATTCAACTCCCTGGTCATCAGAAAACAAACATGTTAAATTTACATCAGTATTTTCCGGTACAAGCAAATAAGGATCTGGGGTTTCAATTCTCACGAATGTTTCAACTAAACTCATTAATTCCAGAAAAATCAGGATTCTCAGTTTGTAGCCCGAAATACCAGTTTTGTAGGGGAAAGAGGTTCTACCGACCACGAGACTGGAACCTTCTTGATCCGGGTGTAATGGATCCAATTGTTGATTCCTTCGACCTTCACCGCCGTGTAAGTGGTCATTATCACCTGGTGAGGACCGTCCCATGTTTCCTTTAATGGTTCCACCGACCAGTTTTTCACATAGACTTGATCTCCTGGAGAAATGTCATGAACCGGATTCTCCAGGGGCAGAGGCCGATTCCACTGCAGTACTCCCCTGAGAGCTGTGAGAGTTTTGTTTAAAGACAACACATAGTTAAACACTGCTTGATCCCCCACCACATGAGGATCCCCTTGATAGGTAGCTGCATGATAAGGCTTGCCATACAATATCTCATATGGACTTACTCCTGGTTTGAAGTAGGGCACATATAGTATGAGTAGGCGTTTCTACATGGCTCTACAACAACTAAATCACACAAATATATGTAAAAGGTGGGGTTTCCCATCTCTGTAAAAGTAGCAAGCACTTTTTAGTTTTCTCATCTAATTAAAATCTATTTGAATGATTCATGCAGGTTTCCTGCATGTATTGGTGCTGTCAATAGTATATTAAGGATAGCAATCATGTAAACAGTGCCTAGAGAAAAACCTGTTTCTTTATTAATTCTGATTCTTTATTAATTTGGATATTACTAGTCTTTTTATCTTCACCAGTCCTGGGGGAGTTCAGCCATCGCGGCTTCCGTGTCCCACAACCTAGGCTCTTCCTTTTTTTTTTTGGCGTTTCCTCCTCTGCCTCGCCTGTCGGCTCGATTGCTTCGAGTCACAGGGTGTTTTATCTTCTCGGCAGCAGGAGTCCCAAGTAGGAATATGCCTCTTTTTAGTGAGACGTGCTGTATATGCGGGCCACGAGGCAGCCTTTACCATAGGCTCGTTACACGACACGGCACTAACATCCCGTCGGCACTGGACTTTTACTATATCCACTACGAAAGGAGCTCCTACATAATATAAATAACAGAAATTTTGAGGGTTTATTCCATAAGTGTCACAATTCCAATATTCGGGGGAATCCCACGGAACTCCCTTTCTTTCTAACTGTTTTAATGCCCAATCAGTGAATTCTCGTTCTGATCGATAGCACTGATCACAGACTCCTCTAGGAGGATATCCGTCTCTACAGTGCGTCCATCATTTCTCTTGGCACCTTTTACATTTAAAACAAACAAATGGATAACATTTACAACCTGGTGTATTACACCACACTCTTATATCTCGTGTATCAATTTCTTTTGGGTCTGCGTGTTCTCGATATGTTATGTTAAAACCTAGCTCAACGTATTTTAACAGATTTTTGTGCCCCAATTCGTAGTATTTTAACACATTTTCATGCCCCAAATATTCCATAATATACAAACAAAGATAACATGAATGCCACAATAAATGCTAGTAGACATTTAATTCTTAAAAGTAAAGTAGTAAAATTGCTTAATGTCTCTATCATAACTTTTCTTCTTAAGACTACCTTGGTGTCTTCCAGGAGTGTCGACTACTTGCCAGCGTGAGGGATTCGCTAATCTTTCAATGCAACTGACATGTGTCCATCCATGTTTTGCAGCTCGAATTGGTGTTTCTACACTTTCACAGCCCTGTTAAAAATATGCACTCACAGTGTATTTATTTAATGAGCAACATACTAACATTTTGGTATGAGACTCATCTTTGTCAGTATACTGTATAGCAGCATTAAATGTAGCAGCATTAAATATAGCAGCAGTAAAATCTCCATTCACTCTTCTTGCTTCTGACTCTCTTCCTCTCTCCTTCTTTCTCTTAAAGAAAACAAGTAAATATCTTCACTGGCTTCTAACCATATAGCAGCATAAAAACTCTCTTCTGGGCAAAAAGGTTTTTATCGCTAACATACCAATTTAAAAGTTCACAGACCCAATTCTTAAAAGTACCACACATGGGCCAGTAGGTATTATTTCCTATTCTTCTACCTCCCCACGCTTCAATACAATACTTAATCATTTTCTCCTTTGATCTTCTATAAGTGCTGGAATAACAACTCCAGTTCTCTAAGAGGTTCTCTAAGGGACTCTCAGGGGGAATCCTCAGCATCCTAGCCTCAAAGTCACCTTTTACTAATCTTTTTCTCAGAGGGCTATCTGTAATCTCTCTCTGAGGTTCTTCTTTTTTACTACTTCTTTCGCTCTTTCCACCATCATTCTCAATACCATTTCTTTTTCTGTTGAATCCAGAATTGTATCTAACAATACCTGTAAATCATTCCAGTCCGGATTTTGAGTTTTTATTACCATTTTTATAATACAAGTCACCCGCTCCGGATTTTCTCTATATGTCCCAGCTGACTGTTTCAGCTGACTGTTTCCAAATTAATATATCATTAGTTAAAAAAGAAACTTTCATCATGACTTTTCCTCCGTCCGCTCCAACTGCTTCCCGCAAAGGAGCCATTAATCTAGGGGGTGAGGGTGTAACGTCTGTCTCCCCTCTCCTTCCTCGTCTCCCTTCTCTACTCCTTCCCCTTTCCCCTCGCCCCTTCCGAGTCCGTTCTGCTAGCGGAGTTCTATCAAAATCACATTTTCGCCCTCTCATTTCCTCCTCATCCGAGGACGATTCTAACGGGGGCATGGTGGGTGATTGTGCCCTCACACGTGAAGGGAGGCTATCTCCCGGAGGCGCCCTTGGAGTTATGCCAGGGGAGACTAACAAAGACACATCCTCCTCTGGTTCTGAAAACCGTATTTTCCGCTCTTGACATCCTATGCATTTATCACCCAGTTCTTTCAAAATCAACATACCACATTCTTTTTGCCATTCAGTCTTACGTTTTAAATAATAAAACAGATCTAGATACGGTGTTTCATTCCACATCTTGTTTTCCCGTAAATATTGCATCAAGGGGGTTATAATTTCCGGAGTCAATGAACCATTCCTAGGCCACTGCATTCCTTCTGTCTCATATTGAGGCCATACATTATTACAATAATCAATCAATTGTTTCTTGGTTAACTTCTTGTCTGAAATTTCCTTCCTTCCAGTGTTTTAATAAGCAACCAAGCGGAGAATTGCTAGGGATATCATTTTCTACACAAGACAGTGCCCTAAAGGTTTTAAACGGCATCATACTGACTCACACACACACACACACCACAGTCTGGATTCAAAATCAAATTCACAATAACACAACGATATAAACCAATTACTTATTCCAAAACCAAAACCAACTCGCCAATTCTCCCTCTGAGTGGCGAGTGCTGGTACAGCG
>NW_020932571.1:0-501 GCF_003984885.1 Neopelma chrysocephalum | reverse complement strand
CCCAGTTTGGCAACATAAAACCACAACTCTTCCCCAGTTTGGCAATATAAAACCCAACTGACCTCCCAGTAAAGCACATGGGAAATGCTGACGTGCTCCCTTGAACAGGAGCGTGTCAATAGTGCACGTCCCAGTACCATTTACCTCTACAATACACAATCCTGGTACTTCCCATTCAACCATGACACTCAGTGCAACATAAGCAGGTTCTTCTCACAGCAAATAAATACTTCCAGCCATCAGCAGATTTGTATCATTAACTGATATAAGTGCTGGAGAACATATATTTTTCTGTGAGCCTCGCAGCAGAGTGAGCTTTGTTATAGGCTGCTCTCTACAGAATAATGATTTAGAGACCCACAGGATGTGATTTGGCACATAATCCCACTCCTATTTCAGCTGACTTCAGCACAATTTGTTCCACTCACACAGTCTTACTTTCCAGTACAAGTCAAGTTTCATTTCTGCAGACATGTAGATACTCCTCTCACAGAGGACACA
>NW_020932570.1:0-503 GCF_003984885.1 Neopelma chrysocephalum | reverse complement strand
TCCCCAGTTTGGCAACATAAAACCACAACTCTTACCCAGTTTGGCAATATAAAACCCAACTGACCTCCCAGTAAAGCACATGGGAAATGCTGACGTGCTCCCTCAAATAGGAGCGTGTCAATAGTGCACGTCCCAGTACCATTTACCTCTACAATACACAATCCTGGTACTTCCCATTCAACCATGACACTCAGTGCAACATAAGCAGGTTCTTCTCACAGCAAATAAATACTTCCAGCCATCAGCAGATTTGTATCATTAACTGATATAAGTGCTGGAGAACATATATTTTTCTGTGAGTCTCGCAGCAGAGTGAGCTTTGTTATAGGCTGCTCTCTACAGAATAATGATTTAGAGACCCACAGGATGTGATTTGGCACATAATCCCACTCCTGTTTCAGCTGACTTCAGCACAATTTGTTCCACTCACACAGTCTCACTTTCCAGTACAAGTCGAGTTTCATTTCTGCAGACATGTAGATACTCCTCTCACAGAGGACACA
>NW_020932569.1:0-641 GCF_003984885.1 Neopelma chrysocephalum | reverse complement strand
CCCCCCCACGCCACTCCGGGACTCCCGGGGCTTGTCGCCCCCAGGGAATCTGGACCTGGACGTTTTGGATTCTTGCTTAGATTCTTGGAGAGTTTCATCCAAACTGGTTATTTGGTGTTGCAGCACCATCAAAATCAGTCTCCAAGCAATTAGTGCTTCGGCTGCGTTTTTGTCCCCTCTCTCCTTTTGTTTCCATATATGGTGTCCAATTTTTTCCCAGTCTTGTATTTTTAAATCGTCCGAGACCACTTCGCTGCGGTTTTCTAGCCATTTTGCAAGCGATTTCGCCGACTTTTTGTCTAAGGGGTGTCCATGTTCAATAATAAAGTCTTTCAGCTTGCTGTACACAAATTTTTGAGGGGTTGATAGCCAGAGGCCCATTGCGAAATTAGGCTTCTGTTAGGCTGTAGTTGGTTTTAAAGTTGTTTTTGTGAGGGTGGGAGATGGGGTTAGAGGTTTTCTCGGTGCGGTGGCCGTCTTGCCGTGATCTGGGGTTCAGCCGGGAAGGACCAGCGGGACGCAAACGCTTCTCTCCGCATCGTCTGAGCCCTTGTGGTGTGTGGGAGATTTTCCTAAGGTAAAAACCTGTACTTTTGCCCCACGTTTTGCGCCATTTGCCGCTGTCCGAACAGGGGATGGGA
>NW_020932568.1:0-641 GCF_003984885.1 Neopelma chrysocephalum | reverse complement strand
CCCCCCCACGCCACTCCGGGACTCCCGGGGCTTGTCGCCCCCAGGGAATCTGGACCTGGACGTTTTGGATTCTTGCTTAGATTCTTGGAGAGTTTCATCCAAACTGGTTATTTGGTGTTGCAGCACCATCAAAATCAGTCTCCAAGCAATTAGTGCTTCGGCTGCGTTTTTGTCCCCTCTCTCCTTTTGTTTCCATATATGGTGTCCAATTTTTTCCCAGTCTTGTATTTTTAAATCGTCCGAGACCACTTCGCTGCGGTTTTCTAGCCATTTTGCAAGCGATTTCGCCGACTTTTTGTCTAAGGGGTGTCCATGTTCAATAATAAAGTCTTTCAGCTTGCTGTACACAAATTTTTGAGGGGTTGATAGCCAGAGGCCCATTGCGAAATTAGGCTTCTGTTAGGCTGTAGTTGGTTTTAAAGTTGTTTTTGTGAGGGTGGGAGATGGGGTTAGAGGTTTTCTCGGTGCGGTGGCCGTCTTGCCGTGATCTGGGGTTCAGCCGGGAAGGACCAGCGGGACGCAAACGCTTCTCTCCGCATCGTCTGAGCCCTTGTGGTGTGTGGGAGATTTTCCTAAGGTAAAAACCTGTACTTTTGCCCCACGTTTTGCGCCATTTGCCGCTGTCCGAACAGGGGATGGGA
>NW_020932567.1:0-452 GCF_003984885.1 Neopelma chrysocephalum | reverse complement strand
TGCCCCACGTTTTGCGCCATTTGCCGCTGTCCGAACAGGGGATGGGACACGAGGAAGGGTGCAAGTAGAATGCCCTATTCACGCGTGCACACTGTCTTTTTGTCAGCTCGGGCGGGGAAAGGGCCAGAACATAGGGCGGAGCATGAGACAGACAAGCAGGGGAACAAACCAGGATCGGGACATGGACAAAAGGGGGAGGAGTGGAGGAAGCAGGGAGCAGGCAAACTCATGGCAAGCCTGGGCACGACCAGGTTGTGCACTGTGTAGTGTGAATACAATGAAACCACATAATAACAGTAAAGTCCATATGATAACTGTAAGGTCCATATAATAAAGTCCTGCCAATTGCTGTATGCTTTTCTCCATGCCTGGGAACTGTTCCCATCCTGAATCTTGCTCCTTCACAGTTAAATTACCAAAGCCTCAGGGCAGAGTAACTTAAAGACTGATAA
>NW_020932566.1:0-398 GCF_003984885.1 Neopelma chrysocephalum | reverse complement strand
TTTTTTTTTTTTTTTAAAATCTTTCCAAGGCAGAGACAACTGTGGATTTTCTGAATGCTTGTATTGGAAAACTCCACCTCATGAGATCTGACTATTTCCATGAGAAGCCACAGGTTTGAACAAACTCAAGTCACAGGCATGGTCTTAGCAGAGCCCTCTTTTCTTGGGCAGGATGCTCCATGGGCAGGTGTTCTGGGCTGCCAGAGCCTCGGGCAACCTTTCCAGCAAAGTCTAACTTTAACCAGGGATTATTTCACAACCCAAAGGATCTAAAAGCCCACAAAGCAGTGCAGTCATGCCTTGTGTGCCCCAAAAGTCAGGAACAACACTGAGCTTTTGGCAGTGCCCAAATCATGACCAGAACAAAGCAGCACAAGCAGCCCAGTGAGCCTAATGCC
>NW_020932565.1:0-2362 GCF_003984885.1 Neopelma chrysocephalum | reverse complement strand
TGCCCCACGTTTTGCGCCATTTGCCGCTGTCCGAACAGGGGATGGGACACGAGGAAGGGTGCAAGTAGAATGCCCTATTCACGCGTGCACACTGTCTTTTTGTCAGCTCGGGCGGGGAAAGGGCCAGAACATAGGGCGGAGCATGAGACAGACAAGCAGGGGAACAAACCAGGATCGGGACATGGACAAAAGGGGGAGGAGTGGAGGAAGCAGGGAGCAGGCAAACTCATGGCAAGCCTGGGCACGACCAGGTTGTGCACTGTGTAGTGTGAATACAATGAAACCACATAATAACAGTAAAGTCCATATGATAACTGTAAGGTCCATATAATAAAGTCCTGCCAATTGCTGTATGCTTTTCTCCATGCCTGGGAACTGTTCCCATCCTGAATCTTGCTCCTTCACATCTCACCCTTTCTTACTTGATTGAAAATGTCTGCTGTGATAGTCCTTCTTGCAGCATGCTGTGATACAAGAAATAGTTAATAACAATACAAACAGAAAAAGCAAAATTTCAAAGCAAGTTAAAAAGGGTTTGTTTAAATGGACTTGGAGGAGGACAGATCTGCATCTTCCAATTCAGTTTGGACTGCTGCATCTGCTGAGTGACTCCCCCCTTAAAAAATTGTTTCCAGCCCGAGATGCCACTGCTCCATGGTGTCTAAAAGCTTGGTGATAGTGGTCTTCTGTGGACTACGAGATCCTGCGGAAGGGATGGGTTATGCAGGATGGAACGCAGTTGAGGGGGTGTTTGTGTTAACACAGCACCCCTGGAGCTTGCTGCCTTGTTTCCTGACAGTTCACAGGTGCACTGTTTGAGATCTGGCATTGAATTAAAAGTCACTTTTCTCCTTAAGTCGGGTGATTTTTTCAGGGGCAGCAGTTCTCCGTAGATGTTAGTGAGGGAGTGGCAATCCTTAGTCCAGTGTCTGCCTTTGCCACATCGTTTGCACGGTGTCTTTGGAAGCTGAAATTTTGTGGTTGATAGTGGGCAGTTCTTTTTTATATGTCCTGTCTCACCACAGTGAAAACAGGTTTGTGGTCCAGCTAAAGCTTCAGCTATTAGTCTTGCTTTATGAGAATTAGACCCCACATTACGACATGCCTTAACCATGACCATAGGAGTGGGATCTTTAAGAGTTCTTAGTATTTGTTGGCAATCGTCATTAGATTGTTCTATAGCCAACCTTAAAAATAGTGCATCTTGAGCTTCTGGGTGTTTGACTTGTTTTGCAATGGCTTTCTTTAGCCTTTCTGCAAAGTCTATGAATGGTTCTGTTGGTTTTTGTTGTACTTGTGTGTATGAAGGTGTAGGTTCATCTGCCTCAGCAATGGTTTGAATAGCTTGGAAAGCTAGATTTTTTGAAATGTCCAATTCATCCATAGGAATCTTGGTTTGGGCCTCATTGGAAATATAAGGTCCCACTCCATAGAGCCTATTAAAGGACTCCAGAACTGGGGTCCCTGTGGTTATTGAGGCTCGCTGGGCATGCTGGCGAATGCGAGTTTGCCATTCCTCCAGGAAAAGTGTTGTTTGCATGTTAGTGAAGAAAGCGCTCACTAATTCCTTTATGTCATTTGGAGTGAATGTGTATGCAGCAAAGAGTGAACTCAGTACTCTTATTACATAAGGTGAGTTTAACCCGTAGTCAGTAATAGCTTGTTTTGTATCCTTCAGAACTGGGAGGGGGATGGGTTCCCAGACAGGGTGATTGTCGGGATGATAAAATACAGGAAATGCTTTAACCAAATTCAAATCATCAGCTGTTGACGCTTGTTCCTTTATGTAAGACCATCTGCTCCTCTGGGCACTGGCACCGGAGAAGCCAGGACCATGATTACAAACATGTTGGCATGTATGTGGAGACAGGGAGGTGGAAATAGGTGGGCTATGGGGGAGTGGCCTTGTGGGGGACAAGCGCAATCTACCGGTGTGGAGGAACAAGTACATCCACAGGGTGGTGGTACTGAAGGGGTTAAAGCGCCAGCTACTGGCGCGGTGCTGCCGTGGGGAGTGGGGCATTGGAAAGGAGTACATGCATGCGTTGGGGATGGGGGGGGTTGGAGGGGAGGGGGGCCGAGAGGGTTTTTTTGGTGGGGGGGAGGCGGAGGAGGGGGACGGTGGGGGCGCGGTGCCGGCCGGGCTCGCGCGGGCGGGCCGGGGGGCGGGGCCGGCGGGACGCGCGCGAAATCTTCGCACGCCGTTTCTGCACGCGGCGCCTGGTGCCGCGCTCGCTCCCCGCGCCCCTCGGCCCCGTGCGCGCGCACACCACCGCCCAGCTCGCCGACGCCATGATGCAAAAGCCGCTGGCATTCCGTGCCCCGTTCCTCCCTCCCGCCGTCCGCGCTCCCCCGCCCCCCC
>NW_020932564.1:0-386 GCF_003984885.1 Neopelma chrysocephalum | reverse complement strand
CAGGTGCTCTTCCAGTTAAATGTGAGTACATTTTATAGATGATTCCAAGGAGAAAAACAGTTAAATATATAAATAAAAAGACAAAATTCAGAGATTATATAGTCACAATTTTTCTCCCTGGAATCATCTATAAAATGTACTCACATTTAACTGGAAGAGCACCTGGAAAAAGTATCCACAAATCTGAGACTTCCCAATACAGGACAGTGGGGATAGGATGATAAAGAACATTATAACAACGCTAAATATATTGGACTTACGTTCATGGTCTTACTTCAATCAGGTAAGTGAAGAAACTACAGGATCTAAAAACCTAAATCACAGACTAAACCATGAACATAAGTCCAATATATTTAGCGTTGTTATAATGTTCTTTATCATCCTAT
>NW_020932563.1:0-941 GCF_003984885.1 Neopelma chrysocephalum | reverse complement strand
CACCCCACCATTTTTATCTCTGCTCTTGTCTTTTTCTTTTTGACCTCCACCCTCTCTCTGCCAAGTGTTAACTATCATCTGGAAAACTGCACAGTTTACAGCCCTGGGAATTGAAATTTCCAATACACTCATAGGCCAAGAAGTAAGGACTTCTTTATGTGTGTCACAGGCAGTGTTGTGTTAAGGATCCAAATTTCCTGTATTGTCTCCTTGATTCCTTGATTACTCAGCAGGGGTGTCTAGGCTGTCAGTGATAGGCAGAGAGGCAATAATATCTGATACTTAGGCTGAACAAGAGCAAGAACCATGATGTATATTATGTAGAGGTTACTAACTACTGACAGCCAGACACCCCTGCTGAGTAATCAAGGAATCAAGGAGACAATACAGGAAATTTGGATCCTTAACACAACACTGCCTGTGACACACATAAAGAAGTCCTTACTTCTTGGCCTATGAGTGTATTGGAAATTTCAATTCCCAGGGCTGTAAACTGTGCAGTTTTCCAGATGATAGTTAACACTTGGCAGAGAGAGGGTGGAGGTCAAAAAGAAAAAGACAAGAGCAGAGATAAAAATGGTGGGGTGGGGGAAGCAAAGTGGGAGTGTGAATTTGAGCCTCATTGGAATTTGAGACCTAAATACAGGCAAGACACCAAGGCTGAGCTGATGACAGCTCTTTGCTTCCCTCACCCCACCATTTTTATCTCTGCTCTTGTCTTTTTCTTTTTGACCTCCACCCTCTCTCTGCCAAGTGTTAACTATCATCTGGAAAACTGCACAGTTTACAGCCCTGGGAATTGAAATTTCCAATACACTCATAGGCCAAGAAGTAAGGACTTCTTTATGTGTGTCACAGGCAGTGTTGTGTTAAGGATCCAAATTTCCTGTATTGTCTCCTTGATTCCTTGATTACTCAGCAGGGGTGTCTAGGCTGTCAGT
>NW_020932562.1:0-446 GCF_003984885.1 Neopelma chrysocephalum | reverse complement strand
ACAGGTTAAAAAGCCTCCATTACCTTCCCAACAGCACCATTTTTTTTTGGTAACTTTAGGAGAAAAGACTAATTTATAATTGTAATTCCTTTTGTAACATAGATCCATATTAGTATTTTTTGAGACTTCCACAAAGGGAGTATTCCCAAGGCATGGCTCAGATGGGAGCTCTCATGGAACCTCAAAGGGGAAAAGCTCACCCCACCCAAACTGGTTAAAAAGCCTCCATCACCTTCTCAACAGCAGCTTTTTTTTTTTTTTGTAATTTTAGGAGAAAAGACTAATTTGTAATTGTAATTCCTTTTGTAACATAGATCCACATGAGTATTTTTTGAGACTCACACAAAGGGAGTATTCCCAAAGTATGGCTCAGATGGGAGCGCTCAGGGGGTCTCAAAGGGGAAAAGCTCACCCTACCCAAACAGGTTAAAAAGCCTCCATTACCT
>NW_020932561.1:0-326 GCF_003984885.1 Neopelma chrysocephalum | reverse complement strand
GGGCAAGTTGGTGCACCCAGGATTTAGGGCACCCTAAATTTATGGGACCCCCACACTGGGTGAGGGACCACCCCGTTACCCCTGCTTCTTTGGGGGTGCTGGGGCAGGATAATGGGATGATGTTGTCCCCTTTCTGCCTCCTCAGCAAATAAACCCATAAATGAGGATTAAATATCCCGGGTGAGGAGGCCCCAGGAAAAAAACCCTTTTGCAGAGGGTTGGGTGAAATGATATCAAATAAACCCCATGTCCTTGCATAACATATCCCAGATAGATGAGGGGAAGAGAAATTAGGATCTTAAGGAATAACTGGGAGCTTCTTGGGC
>NW_020932560.1:0-894 GCF_003984885.1 Neopelma chrysocephalum | reverse complement strand
CGGGTGAGGAGGCCCCAGGAAAAGAAAAAAAACCCTTTTGCAAAGGGTTTTTTTTGAGACCTGTGGGTGAAATGGTATCAAACAAACCTCATGTTCCCACATGAAATATCCTGGATTGATGATGAGAAATTAGGATCTGAAGGAATAACTGGGAGCTTCTTTGGGGGAGCTGGTGCAGGATAATGGGGTGGTGTTGCCCTCCTTCTGCCTCCTCAGCAAATAAACCCTGAAATGAGGATTAAATATCCCGGGTGAGGAGGGCCCAGGAAAAGAAAAAAAACCCTTTTGCAAAGGGGTTTTTTGAGACCTGTGGGTTAATTGGTATCAAATAAACTCCATGTCCCTGCATGAAATATCCCGGATTGATGATGAGAAATTAGGATTTTAAGGAATAACCGGGAGCTTCTTTGGGGGAGCTGGTGCAGGATAATGGGGTGATGTTGCCCCCCTTCTGCCTTCTCAGCAAATAAACCCAGAAATGAGGATTAAATATCCCAGGTGAGGAGGCCCCAGGAAAAGAAAAAAAACCCTTTTGCAAAGGGTTTTTTTGAGACCTGTGGGTGAAATGGTATCAAACAAACCCCATGTCCCTGCATGAAATATCCCGAATTGATGATGATGATAAATTAGGATCTTAAGGAATAACTGGGAGCTTCTTTGGGGGAGCTGGTGCAGGATAATGGGGTGGTGTTGCCCCCCTTCTGCCTCCTCAGCAAATAAACCCAGAAATGAGGATTAAATATCCTGGGTGAGGAGGCCCCAGGAAAAAAACCCTTTTGCAGAGGGTTGGGTGAAATGATATCAAATAAACCCCATGTCCTTGCATAAGATATCCCAGATAGATGAAGGGAAGAGAAATTAGGATCTTAAGGAATAACTGGGAGCTTCTTGGGC
>NW_020932559.1:0-435 GCF_003984885.1 Neopelma chrysocephalum | reverse complement strand
CGGGTGAGGAGGCCCCAGGAAAAGAAAAAAAACCCTTTTGCAAAGGGGTTTTTTTGAGACCTGTGGGTGAAATGGTATCAAACAAACCCCATGTCCCTGCATGAAATATCCCAGATTGATGATGATGATAAATTAGGATCTTAAGGAATAACTGGGAGCTTCTTTGGGGGAGCTGGTGCAGGATAATGGGGTGATGTTGCCCCCCTTCTGCCTCCTCAGCAAATAAACCCATAAATGAGGATTAAATATCCTGGGTGAGGAGACCCCAGGAAAACACTCTTTGCAGCAGGTTGGGTGAAATGATATCAAATAAACCCCATGTCCTTGCATAAGATATCCCAGATAGATGAAGGGAAGAGAAATTAGGATTTTAAGGAATAACCGGGAGCTTCTTTGGGGGTGCTGGGGCAGGATAATGGGGTGGTGTTGCCCCCC
>NW_020932558.1:0-817 GCF_003984885.1 Neopelma chrysocephalum | reverse complement strand
GGGCAAGTTGGTGCACCCAGGATTTAGGGCACCCTAAATTTATGGGAGCCCCACACTGGGTGAGGGACCACCCCGTTACCCCTGCTTCTTTGGGGGTGCTGGGGCAGGATAATGGGGTGGTGTTGCCCCCCCCTTCTGCCTCCTCAGCAAATAAACCCAGAAATGAGGATTAAATATCCCGGGTGAGGAGGTCCCAGGAAAAAAACCCTTTTGCAGAGGGTTGGGTGAAATGGTATCAAACAAACCTCATGTTCCCACATGAAATATCCTGGATTGATGATGGGAAATCAGGATCTGAAGGAATAACTGGGAGCTTCTTTGGGGGAGCTGGTGCAGGATAATGGGGTGGTGTTGCCCTCCTTCTGCCTCCTCAGCAAATAAACCCTGAAATGAGGATTAAATATCCTGGGTGAGGAGGGCCCAGGAAAAGAAAAAAAACCCTTTTGCAAAGGGGTTTTTTGAGACCTGTGGGTTAAATGGTATCAAATAAAACCCACCTCCAACTGATGATGAGAAATTAGGATTTTAAGGAATAACTAGGAGCTTTTTTCAGGGTGCTGGTGCAGGATAATGGGGTGCTGTTGCCCCTCTTCTGCCTCCTCAGCAAATAAACCCAGAAATGAGGATTAAATATCAAGGCTGAGGAGACCCCAAGGTTACAAAGGGTTTTTCAAGGCCTGGGTGGAACAGTATCAAATAAACCCCATGTCCCTGCATGAAATATCCCGGATTGATGATGAGAAGAGAAATTAGGACCTTAAGGAATAACTGGGAGCTTCTTTGGGGGAGCTGGTGCAGGATAATGGGGTGGTGTTGC
>NW_020932557.1:0-727 GCF_003984885.1 Neopelma chrysocephalum | reverse complement strand
CCCCCCCTTCTGCTCCCTCAGCAAATAAACCCATAAATAAGGATTAAATATCCAGGCTGAGGAGGCCCCAGGAAAAAACCCTTTTGCAGAGGGTTGGGTGAAATGGTTTTAAACAAACCTCATGTTCCCACATGAAATATCCTGGATTGATGATGGGAAATCAGGATCTCAAGGAATAACTGGGAGCTTCTTTGAGGGAGCTGGGGCAGGATAATGGGGTGGTGTTGCCCCCCCTTCTGCCTCCTCAGCAAATAAACCCAGAAATGAGGATTAAATATCCCAGGTGAGGAGGCCCCAGGAAAAAAACCCAACCCTTTTGCAAAGGGGTTTTTTGAGACCTGTGGGTGAAATGGTATCAAACAAACCCTATGTCCCTGCATGAAATATCCCGAATTGATGATGAGAAGAGAAATTAGGATTTGAAGGAATAACTGGGAGCTTCTTTGGGGGAGCTGGTGCAGGATAATGGGATGATGTTGTCCCCCTTCTGCCTCCTCAGCAAATAAACCCATAAATGAGGATTAAATATCCCAGGTGAGGAGGCCCCAGGAAAAGAAAAAAAACCCTTTTGCAAAGGGTTTTTTTGAGACCTGTGGGTTAATTGGTATCAAATAAACTCCATGTCCCTGCATGAAATATCCCGGATTGATGACGAGAAATTAGGATTTTAAGGAATAACCGGGAGCTTCTTTGGGGGAGCTGGTGCAGGATAATGGGGTGGTGTTGC
>NW_020932556.1:0-954 GCF_003984885.1 Neopelma chrysocephalum | reverse complement strand
AACCACATTGAGTTTTTTGGGAACCAGACAATGGCTGACATTTTTGAAGCAGAAAACACTCTGAGACGACGGAATGAATTCTGCATCAACAAAAACCTTTGTGAACACCCTTGCAAAGATTAGGCTTAAAATCAATTATTCAAACTCCTTTCACTAGTTCAGTGTTTACATACACAGACTTAACAGGTAAAGTAACTTTTTTCACATGGGAGGGTTGTTTCATTGGCTTTTTGTTTTCAGCTGGTGTTTAGCATGAGGGAGGGATTTCTAGACTAGTTTCACTAGATTCCAGTGTTGGCACCACCGGAGAGTCAAAACCTGAGTCTTGCTCTAAATAGGTATTTTCATGTCTAATAACTAATTAATAATTCAAGATTCTCCTGCCTTTTAAATAATACATTGAGAGTTTTTTATAGCTGCATCTAGGTTTTGAGTTTCTGTAATGGCTTTAAAAATTGCTCTGTGCTACCACCAGGGCTATAGACCAAGTTCATATAAGTTACTCCCTACCAATAGGACTATGGGAAATGGAACTTTACATGCTCATAAAAATCACCAGCAAAGAATGTCTTACCCAGAATATGCCTATGGGAAGCTGAATTTTATTTTCTTCCCTGACAGAAGGATCCAGAAAATTTTTTGATACTCCTTCCTTCCTCTCCACCCTTCTCTCCCCTCCCCCCCGTCTTTTTTTTTCATTTGGTTACAGAAATTTTGGGTAAAGAGTAGAACAAGTTTATCTATGCATATGACAGGCAAAGCCAATGTTAAGAAGCAACTAACTGTCAATGGCACATGACATAGTAGGGCTGTAGACACACACCTTCTTTAGAACACCAGGGAAAGAAGGACGCATATGAATAGGGACCAACTTAAAAAAATCCTTCCCCCTCATTCTTTTAACAACAACAAAGAAATTTTTCCCTTTCAGAATACAACACCGTGTTTCTCTCT
>NW_020932555.1:0-1000 GCF_003984885.1 Neopelma chrysocephalum | reverse complement strand
AGAGAGAAACACGGTGTTGTATTCTGAAAGGGAAAAATTTCTTTGTTGTTGTTAAAAGAATGAGGGGGAAGGATTTTTTTAAGTTGGTCCCTATTCATATGCGTCCTTCTTTCCCTGGTGTTCTAAAGAAGGTGTGTGTCTACAGCCCTACTATGTCATGTGCCATTGACAGTTAGTTGCTTCTTAACATTGGCTTTGCCTGTCATATGCATAGATAAACTTGTTCTACTCTTTACCCAAAATTTCTGTAACCAAATGAAAAAAAAAGACGGGGGGGAGGGGAGAGAAGGGTGGAGAGGAAGGAAGGAGTATCAAAAAATTTTCTGGATCCTTCTGTCAGGGAAGAAAATAAAATTCAGCTTCCCATAGGCATATTCTGGGTAAGACATTCTTTGCTGGTGATTTTTATGAGCATGTAAAGTTCCATTTCCCATAGTCCTATTGGTAGGGAGTAACTTATATGAACTTGGTCTATAGCCCTGGTGGTAGCACAGAGCAATTTTTAAAGCCATTACAGAAACTCAAAACCTAGATGCAGCTATAAAAAACTCTCAATGTATTATTTAAAAGGCAGGAGAATCTTGAATTATTAATTAGTTATTAGACATGAAAATACCTATTTAGAGCAAGACTCAGGTTTTGACTCTCCGGTGGTGCCAACACTGGAATCTAGTGAAACTAGTCTAGAAATCCCTCCCTCATGCTAAACACCAGCTGAAAACAAAAAGCCAATGAAACAACCCTCCCATGTGAAAAAAGTTACTTTACCTGTTAAGTCTGTGTATGTAAACACTGAACTAGTGAAAGGAGTTTGAATAATTGATTTTAAGCCTAATCTTTGCAAGGGTGTTCACAAAGGTTTTTGTTGATGCAGAATTCATTCCGTCGTCTCAGAGTGTTTTCTGCTTCAAAAATGTCAGCCATTGTCTGGTTCCCAAAAAACTCAATGTGGTTGTCCTGGTTAGAACGGCTGGGACCAATTCATCCCTGGATGGGTGTA
>NW_020932554.1:0-602 GCF_003984885.1 Neopelma chrysocephalum | reverse complement strand
AAGTCAGAATAACAATTTATTAAAATAATGCAATAAGTACAAGTATACAGACAGACAATTGGTTTTAACCCACAAAACCCAAATGTACAAACCCAGCACCCTGGGGTATGAACAAAAGTGGTGTACCTTGGCCCACCCCCCGAGTCCAAAGCAAAGGGAGAGGGAATAAACCTGCTGGTGGGAGAGCTGCTGCAGTCTGGTCAGAAGTGGTGATTGCAGTCCAGTTGAGGGTGGTGGTCTCAGCCTGGTTGGGAGCAGCGGTGGTCTGCTGTCTTCCTCTGGGTCCCACGAGAGAGAGCCCCAAGGCTCTGAAACTCCCAGTTATATACTCTCCAGTTCAGGCGGGAGTGCTCAGTCCCTCCCTCAGAGTAGGGAATTCCATAAAAGGGCATGTGGATGCTCAGTCCCTCTTATCAGAGCGGGGAATTCCATATAAGGATATCAGAGCGGGGAATTCCATAAAAGGGTACAGGAACATCTTCCCACCTTGCAGGCCTCTACTGACAGCAGTTTTTGGGAAATGGCATGGAGGCTATAGAATACACAGTTTTGGGTTACACCCATCCAGGGATGAATTGGTCCCAGCCGTTCTAACCAGGACA
>NW_020932553.1:0-602 GCF_003984885.1 Neopelma chrysocephalum | reverse complement strand
TGTCCTGGTTAGAACGGCTGGGACCAATTCATCCCTGGATGGGTGTAACCCAAAACTGTGTATTCTATAGCCTCCATGCCATTTCCCAAAAACTGCTGTCAGTAGAGGCCTGCAAGGTGGGAAGATGTTCCTGTACCCTTTTATGGAATTCCCCGCTCTGATATCCTTATATGGAATTCCCCGCTCTGATAAGAGGGACTGAGCATCCACATGCCCTTTTATGGAATTCCCTACTCTGAGGGAGGGACTGAGCACTCCCGCCTGAACTGGAGAGTATATAACTGGGAGTTTCAGAGCCTTGGGGCTCTCTCTCGTGGGACCCAGAGGAAGACAGCAGACCACCGCTGCTCCCAACCAGGCTGAGACCACCACCCTCAACTGGACTGCAATCACCACTTCTGACCAGACTGCAGCAGCTCTCCCACCAGCAGGTTTATTCCCTCTCCCTTTGCTTTGGACTCGGGGGGTGGGCCAAGGTACACCACTTTTGTTCATACCCCAGGGTGCTGGGTTTGTACATTTGGGTTTTGTGGGTTAAAACCAATTGTCTGTCTGTATACTTGTACTTATTGCATTATTTTAATAAATTGTTATTCTGACTT
>NW_020932552.1:0-5370 GCF_003984885.1 Neopelma chrysocephalum | reverse complement strand
ACAATTTCATTTTAAGCATCTGTGTATTTGGATACAGAAACTCCCCGATCAACATGTTGTTTGGTGCATTCACGTGGGTGTTGTATCTGGGCATGTTCATATTTCCGCAGATGGGGAACTATTTGCCTATTTTAATGCTCTCTTTAAGACCAGGGAGAGGGATCCAAATTGCTTTATTGGTATACTATGTTTATGCCATCGTAACATCAGAAGCAATGAGTTTCATTGTAAATGTGTATTCAGTCCTGTTTGCCTGTCCTGGTCTGGGTTGCTACCTCTGGGGCCTCATTAAAAATCGCACCCAGTCCTTTGGGGGAACAGTGGGGAATGATTGTTTCCAGCCTCTCACCTCCTTCTTCCCCTTCAGACCTGCTACAACAGCTTTTGAAAATATTGATTTTCCTTTTGATGCTAAGGATGGCATAATGTTATTGTTAGTGTTGCTCTGTCTGCTGCTCTGTCTGCTCTGTACTGTTTACACCATGCTTAGGGTCAGAACAGGGCCTTCTAGGGAGGCTGTTTGGACGCCTGTCCTGGGAATGGATAACGCTGAGTGGCACGGGAAGTGGGAGGACATCGGCCAGTATTTGGAGAAGTTTTCTCCTCCCATGATCTGGAAATTCACCCCTGAACAACTGCAGGATCCTGTCAGCATGATAAAACTGGTAAAGGAAAAATGCTCTGGCAGCTCCAGAGATGGTCAGCTCACAGCAACCTGCTGGGCCCTGGCCACTGCCTACCGGGCACTGCTTGACATGGTACAGCACTGCCAGGGGGAGGAGAGAAGGAGCAAATCAACTGGCACCACGTCCACACAAACTACAGCTGAGTCGGAGGGAGTAAGAAATAAATCAACTGGCACCATGCCCACACAAACCATCGAGGAGCCAGAAGGACAACAGAAACCAATAGCAGTCGCCCCTGTCCAGAAAAGGAAATCGAAGACCAAATCAGTTCGCATAGCAAATGATGACGAAGAGGCAGGACCTTCACATCCACCGGAGGAGACAGAGCCAGAAATAATCACTCGGTCCCTATCCCTGGGTGAGCTACGTGAGCTCCGGAGAGAGTTCACACGGCAGGCGAATGAGTCCATCCTGACCTGGCTGCTCCGAATCTGGGATGGCGCCGCTAACGACACAATTCTAGATGGAAGTGAAGCAAGACAACTGGGATCCCTGTCTCGAGATGTCGTCATTGATCAGGGGATTGGAAGGAGGCAGGAAACTCTCAGCCTCTGGCGGCGACTGTTGTCCAGTGTAAGGGAGAGATACCTTTGCAAGGAGGACCTCCACGTACAGCAAGGACAGTGGAACACGATGGAACAAGGTATCCGGTGCTTGAGAGAATTGGCTGTACTGGAGATAATCTTTTCAGAGGACGAAAGATTTCCTAAAAGTCCAGATGGTGTACAGTGCACATCCCAGATGTGGTTGAAGTTTGCACGACTCGGGCCAGAAATGTATTCCCGCTACCTAGCAACGCTGCAATGGAGGGAGGGAGAGGACAAGGTTGGTGCATTGGTCAGCAAACTCAGGATTTATGAAGACACTGTCACCGCCCCATTACGAGCCCACGTCTCATCGGTGGAGACCAAACTGGCTGAACATGTTCGAAGCCTGGAAGAGAAGATTGAAGAAGGACACCAGAGGCTAAGAGAAGAAATTAAGGAAGGGATCTTCCATACCTCGCCAGGACAAACAAGGGTCTCTGCTATCAGGAGCCAGCATCCCCCAGCTAAGGAGAGAGGGTACACTCCACGTGGCAATCTATGGTTTTACCTCCAAGAGCACGGAGAAGATATGAGGAAGTGGGATGGGAAACCCACCTCTTCCTTAGCAGCCCGGGTACGTGAATTGAAAAGAGGGACAAGTACCACAAGGAACTCTTTGAGGATGAATGCTGCTCCAGTCTCTCGTAGGCAAGACTCCAGACGGCCCAGGAATGATGATATGTCTGATCCTCTTGAAGGGACTTCCAGGTCATACTTACAAGAAGAGCGCAACGAGTACCATGACCAGGACTAGGGGTGCCCTGCCTCTAGCCAGGTAGAGGAGAGGGACAATCGAGTCTATTGGACAGTGTGGATTCGGTGGCCTGGCACATCAGAGCCACAAAGATATAAGGCTTTAGTTGACACCGGCGCACAATGTACTTTGATGCCATCAAGATACATAGGGGCAGAATCCATCTCTATTTCTGGGGTGACAGGGGGATCCCAACAGCTGACTGTACTGGAAGCTGAAGTGAGCCTGACTGGGAAGGAATGGCACAGACACCCCATCGTGACTGGCCCAGAGGCCCCGTGTATCCTTGGCATAGATTACCTGAGGAGTGGGTATTTCAAAGACCCAAAAGGACTTCGTTGGGCGTTTGGCATAGCTACTGTGGAGGCAGAGGAAATTAGACAGTTGAACACCTTGCCTGGCCTCTCAGAGGACCCCTCTGCTGTGGGACTGCTGAAGGTTGAAGAACAGTTGGTACCGATAGCCACAGCAACCGTGCACCGTCGGCAATACCGCACCGACCGAGACTCTGTGACTCCCATACATAAGATGATCCGTGAACTGGAGACCCAGGGGGTGGTCAGCAAGACTCGCTCACCCTTTAATAGCCCTATATGGCCAGTGCGTAAGTCCAGCGGAGAGTGGAGGCTGACGGTGGATTACCGTGGACTCAATGAAGTCACACCACCCCTGAGTGCTGCCGTGCCGGACATGCTGGAGCTCCAGTACGAGCTGGAGTCCAAGGCAGCCAAGTGGTATGCCACCATTGACATTGCCAACGCCTTCTTCTCCATTCCTTTGGCAGCGGAATGCAGGCCACAATTTGCTTTCACTTGGAGAGGTGTGCAGTACACCTGGAATCGACTGCCTCAGGGGTGGAAACACAGTCCCAGCATTTGCCATGGACTGATCCAGACTGCACTGGAAAAGGGTGAGGCTCCAGAACATCTACAGTACATTGATGACATCATTGTATGGGGGAACACAGCGGGGGAAGTCTTCGAGAAAGGAGAGAAGATAATCCAGATCCTCCTAAGAGCTGGTTTTGCCATTAAACGAAGTAAGGTCAAGGGACCTGCTCAGGAAATTCAGTTCTTAGGAGTGAAGTGGCAAGATGGACGTCGCCTAATTCCAACGGAGGTAATTAACAAAATAGCAGCCATGTCCCCACCAACCAGCAAGAAGGAAACACAGGCTTTCCTAGGCGCTGTGGGCTTTTGGAGGATGCATATCCCCGAGTACAGTCAAATTGTAAGCCCTCTCTACCTTGTGACACGGAAGAAAAATGATTTCCAGTGGGGCCCTGAACAACAACAGGCCTTTGAACAAATCAAACAGGAGATTGCCCATGCGGTAGCCCTTGGGCCAGTAAGGACAGGACAGGACGTGAAGAACGTGCTCTACACTGCAGCCGGGAAGAATGGCCCTTCTTGGAGCCTCTGGCAGAAAGTGCCTGGAGAGACCCGAGGACGACCGCTGGGATTCTGGAGTCGGGGATACAAAGGATCTGAAGCCAGCTATACACCAACTGAGAAAGAGATCCTGGCTGCTTATGAAGGACTTCGAGCTGCCTCAGAAGTGATCGGCACCGAAGCGCAGCTCCTCCTGGCACCCCGACTACCAGTGCTGGGCTGGATGTTCAAGGGGAGAGTTCCTGCTACACATCACGCCACCGATGCCACATGGAGTAAGTGGATCGCTCTGATCACACAACGAACCCGGATAGGGAATCCTAATCGCCCTGGGATTCTGGAAATTATCACCAATTGGCCCGAAGGTGAGAGTTTCGGACTATCCTCTGAAGAAGAAGAGGAGCAGGTGACACGGGCTGAGGAGGCCCCACCATATGACAAGCTACCAGCAGATGAAAGGCGATATGCGCTCTTCACGGATGGCTCCTGCCGCATTGTAGGGACAAACCGAAAATGGAAGGCAGCCGTGTGGAGTCCCACACGGCGAGTTGCAGAAGCAACCGAAGGACAAGGTGGGTCAAGTCAGTTCGCAGAGCTTAAAGCCGTTCAGTTGGCTTTGGATATAGCTGAACGAGAGAAGTGGCCAAGACTCTATATCTACACTGACTCATGGATGGTGGCCAATGCTCTGTGGGGATGGCTAGAGCGATGGAAAAAGGCCAACTGGCAGCGCCAAGGGAAACCCATCTGGGCGGCGGAGATGTGGCAGGACATCGCTGGCCGGGTAGAGAAGCTGAGTGTGAAGGTTGGTCACGTAGACGCTCACGTACGCAAGAAACGGGCTAATGAGGAGCATCGCAACAACGAGCAGGCGGACCGAGCTGCCAGGATTAAAGTCTCTCAGGTGGATCTGGATTGGCAACACAAAGGAGAATTATTTCTGGCTCGATGGGCCCATGACGCCTCCGGTCACCAGGGGAGAGATGCAACATACAGATGGGCTCAGGACCGAGGGGTGGACTTAACCAAGGACATTATCTCACAGGTCATCCATGACTGTGAGACATGTGCTGCCATCAAGCAGGCCAAGCGGGTGAAGCCTCTATGGTATGGTGGACGGTGGTCAAAGTACAGGTATGGGGAAGCCTGGCAAGTTGACTACATCACGCTCCCCAAAACCCGCCAGGGCAAGCGCTACGTACTTACCATGGTAGAAGGAAGTACTGGATGGCTGGAGACATACCCCGTACCTCATGCCACTGCCCGGAATACCATCCTGGGCCTTGAAAAACAAGTCCTGTGGCGACACGGCACCCCGGAGAGAATTGAGTCTGATAATGGGACCCATTTCAAGAATGGCCTCGTAGACACCTGGGCCAGAGAGCACGGCATTGAGTGGGTGTATCATATCCCCTACCATGCACCAGCTGCTGGAAAAGTTGAACGGTGCAACGGACTGCTGAAAACCACCCTGAAGGCACTGTGTGGGGAGACTCTCAAACACTGGGA
Source organism: Neopelma chrysocephalum (assembly GCF_003984885.1). Lineage (NCBI taxonomy): Eukaryota > Metazoa > Chordata > Aves > Passeriformes > Pipridae > Neopelma > Neopelma chrysocephalum. The sequence goes on along the minus strand of NW_020932552.1, from coordinate 443 downwards.
GCTGCATTTAGCAAAGGCCACCTGGTTGGTCAACACGCGAGGCTCCATTAATCGAGCTGGCCCTGCCCAATCAGAACCTTTGCATACTGTAGATGGAGATAAAGTCCCCGTGGTGCATATGAGAGGTATGTTAGGGAAGACTGTTTGGATTAGTCCCACCTCAAGCAAAGGCAAACCCATCCGAGGGATTGTTTTTTGCTCAAGGACCTGGTTTCACCTGGTGGGTAATGCAAAAAGATGGGGAGACACGTTGTGTACCACAAGGGGACCTAATTTTGAGTGAGAATGGTCCGTAATGTTTCATTGTACATATGTGTATATAGTTTTAAAGAGACATAGTTTTTAAGGGGGTTAATTTGGGCATGACATGGATGGCATAGAATAAGGGGTGGATAATGTCCTGGTTAGAACGGCTGGGACCAATTCATCCCTGGATGGGTGTA
>NW_020932551.1:0-5370 GCF_003984885.1 Neopelma chrysocephalum | reverse complement strand
TACACCCATCCAGGGATGAATTGGTCCCAGCCGTTCTAACCAGGACATTATCCACCCCTTATTCTATGCCATCCATGTCATGCCCAAATTAACCCCCTTAAAAACTATGTCTCTTTAAAACTATATACACATATGTACAATGAAACATTACGGACCATTCTCACTCAAAATTAGGTCCCCTTGTGGTACACAACGTGTCTCCCCATCTTTTTGCATTACCCACCAGGTGAAACCAGGTCCTTGAGCAAAAAACAATCCCTCGGATGGGTTTGCCTTTGCTTGAGGTGGGACTAATCCAAACAGTCTTCCCTAACATACCTCTCATATGCACCACGGGGACTTTATCTCCATCTACAGTATGCAAAGGTTCTGATTGGGCAGGGCCAGCTCGATTAATGGAGCCTCGCGTGTTGACCAACCAGGTGGCCTTTGCTAAATGCAGCTCCCAGTGTTTGAGAGTCTCCCCACACAGTGCCTTCAGGGTGGTTTTCAGCAGTCCGTTGCACCGTTCAACTTTTCCAGCAGCTGGTGCATGGTAGGGGATATGATACACCCACTCAATGCCGTGCTCTCTGGCCCAGGTGTCTACGAGGCCATTCTTGAAATGGGTCCCATTATCAGACTCAATTCTCTCCGGGGTGCCGTGTCGCCACAGGACTTGTTTTTCAAGGCCCAGGATGGTATTCCGGGCAGTGGCATGAGGTACGGGGTATGTCTCCAGCCATCCAGTACTTCCTTCTACCATGGTAAGTACGTAGCGCTTGCCCTGGCGGGTTTTGGGGAGCGTGATGTAGTCAACTTGCCAGGCTTCCCCATACCTGTACTTTGACCACCGTCCACCATACCATAGAGGCTTCACCCGCTTGGCCTGCTTGATGGCAGCACATGTCTCACAGTCATGGATGACCTGTGAGATAATGTCCTTGGTTAAGTCCACCCCTCGGTCCTGAGCCCATCTGTATGTTGCATCTCTCCCCTGGTGACCGGAGGCGTCATGGGCCCATCGAGCCAGAAATAATTCTCCTTTGTGTTGCCAATCCAGATCCACCTGAGAGACTTTAATCCTGGCAGCTCGGTCCGCCTGCTCGTTGTTGCGATGCTCCTCATTAGCCCGTTTCTTGCGTACGTGAGCGTCTACGTGACCAACCTTCACACTCAGCTTCTCTACCCGGCCAGCGATGTCCTGCCACATCTCCGCCGCCCAGATGGGTTTCCCTTGGCGCTGCCAGTTGGCCTTTTTCCATCGCTCTAGCCATCCCCACAGAGCATTGGCCACCATCCATGAGTCAGTGTAGATATAGAGTCTTGGCCACTTCTCTCGTTCAGCTATATCCAAAGCCAACTGAACGGCTTTAAGCTCTGCGAACTGACTTGACCCACCTTGTCCTTCGGTTGCTTCTGCAACTCGCCGTGTGGGACTCCACACGGCTGCCTTCCATTTTCGGTTTGTCCCTACAATGCGGCAGGAGCCATCCGTGAAGAGCGCATATCGCCTTTCATCTGCTGGTAGCTTGTCATATGGTGGGGCCTCCTCAGCCCGTGTCACCTGCTCCTCTTCTTCTTCAGAGGATAGTCCGAAACTCTCACCTTCGGGCCAATTGGTGATAATTTCCAGAATCCCAGGGCGATTAGGATTCCCTATCCGGGTTCGTTGTGTGATCAGAGCGATCCACTTACTCCATGTGGCATCGGTGGCGTGATGTGTAGCAGGAACTCTCCCCTTGAACATCCAGCCCAGCACTGGTAGTCGGGGTGCCAGGAGGAGCTGCGCTTCGGTGCCGATCACTTCTGAGGCAGCTCGAAGTCCTTCATAAGCAGCCAGGATCTCTTTCTCAGTTGGTGTATAGCTGGCTTCAGATCCTTTGTATCCCCGACTCCAGAATCCCAGCGGTCGTCCTCGGGTCTCTCCAGGCACTTTCTGCCAGAGGCTCCAAGAAGGGCCATTCTTCCCGGCTGCAGTGTAGAGCACGTTCTTCACGTCCTGTCCTGTCCTTACTGGCCCAAGGGCTACCGCATGGGCAATCTCCTGTTTGATTTGTTCAAAGGCCTGTTGTTGTTCAGGGCCCCACTGGAAATCATTTTTCTTCCGTGTCACAAGGTAGAGAGGGCTTACAATTTGACTGTACTCGGGGATATGCATCCTCCAAAAGCCCACAGCGCCTAGGAAAGCCTGTGTTTCCTTCTTGCTGGTTGGTGGGGACATGGCTGCTATTTTGTTAATTACCTCCGTTGGAATTAGGCGACGTCCATCTTGCCACTTCACTCCTAAGAACTGAATTTCCTGAGCAGGTCCCTTGACCTTACTTCGTTTAATGGCAAAACCAGCTCTTAGGAGGATCTGGATTATCTTCTCTCCTTTCTCGAAGACTTCCCCCGCTGTGTTCCCCCATACAATGATGTCATCAATGTACTGTAGATGTTCTGGAGCCTCACCCTTTTCCAGTGCAGTCTGGATCAGTCCATGGCAAATGCTGGGACTGTGTTTCCACCCCTGAGGCAGTCGATTCCAGGTGTACTGCACACCTCTCCAAGTGAAAGCAAATTGTGGCCTGCATTCCGCTGCCAAAGGAATGGAGAAGAAGGCGTTGGCAATGTCAATGGTGGCATACCACTTGGCTGCCTTGGACTCCAGCTCGTACTGGAGCTCCAGCATGTCCGGCACGGCAGCACTCAGGGGTGGTGTGACTTCATTGAGTCCACGGTAATCCACCGTCAGCCTCCACTCTCCGCTGGACTTACGCACTGGCCATATAGGGCTATTAAAGGGTGAGCGAGTCTTGCTGACCACCCCCTGGGTCTCCAGTTCACGGATCATCTTATGTATGGGAGTCACAGAGTCTCGGTCGGTGCGGTATTGCCGACGGTGCACGGTTGCTGTGGCTATCGGTACCAACTGTTCTTCAACCTTCAGCAGTCCCACAGCAGAGGGGTCCTCTGAGAGGCCAGGCAAGGTGTTCAACTGTCTAATTTCCTCTGCCTCCACAGTAGCTATGCCAAACGCCCAACGAAGTCCTTTTGGGTCTTTGAAATACCCACTCCTCAGGTAATCTATGCCAAGGATACACGGGGCCTCTGGGCCAGTCACGATGGGGTGTCTGTGCCATTCCTTCCCAGTCAGGCTCACTTCAGCTTCCAGTACAGTCAGCTGTTGGGATCCCCCTGTCACCCCAGAAATAGAGATGGATTCTGCCCCTATGTATCTTGATGGCATCAAAGTACATTGTGCGCCGGTGTCAACTAAAGCCTTATATCTTTGTGGCTCTGATGTGCCAGGCCACCGAATCCACACTGTCCAATAGACTCGATTGTCCCTCTCCTCTACCTGGCTAGAGGCAGGGCACCCCTAGTCCTGGTCATGGTACTCGTTGCGCTCTTCTTGTAAGTATGACCTGGAAGTCCCTTCAAGAGGATCAGACATATCATCATTCCTGGGCCGTCTGGAGTCTTGCCTACGAGAGACTGGAGCAGCATTCATCCTCAAAGAGTTCCTTGTGGTACTTGTCCCTCTTTTCAATTCACGTACCCGGGCTGCTAAGGAAGAGGTGGGTTTCCCATCCCACTTCCTCATATCTTCTCCGTGCTCTTGGAGGTAAAACCATAGATTGCCACGTGGAGTGTACCCTCTCTCCTTAGCTGGGGGATGCTGGCTCCTGATAGCAGAGACCCTTGTTTGTCCTGGCGAGGTATGGAAGATCCCTTCCTTAATTTCTTCTCTTAGCCTCTGGTGTCCTTCTTCAATCTTCTCTTCCAGGCTTCGAACATGTTCAGCCAGTTTGGTCTCCACCGATGAGACGTGGGCTCGTAATGGGGCGGTGACAGTGTCTTCATAAATCCTGAGTTTGCTGACCAATGCACCAACCTTGTCCTCTCCCTCCCTCCATTGCAGCGTTGCTAGGTAGCGGGAATACATTTCTGGCCCGAGTCGTGCAAACTTCAACCACATCTGGGATGTGCACTGTACACCATCTGGACTTTTAGGAAATCTTTCGTCCTCTGAAAAGATTATCTCCAGTACAGCCAATTCTCTCAAGCACCGGATACCTTGTTCCATCGTGTTCCACTGTCCTTGCTGTACGTGGAGGTCCTCCTTGCAAAGGTATCTCTCCCTTACACTGGACAACAGTCGCCGCCAGAGGCTGAGAGTTTCCTGCCTCCTTCCAATCCCCTGATCAATGACGACATCTCGAGACAGGGATCCCAGTTGTCTTGCTTCACTTCCATCTAGAATTGTGTCGTTAGCGGCGCCATCCCAGATTCGGAGCAGCCAGGTCAGGATGGACTCATTCGCCTGCCGTGTGAACTCTCTCCGGAGCTCACGTAGCTCACCCAGGGATAGGGACCGAGTGATTATTTCTGGCTCTGTCTCCTCCGGTGGATGTGAAGGTCCTGCCTCTTCGTCATCATTTGCTATGCGAACTGATTTGGTCTTCGATTTCCTTTTCTGGACAGGGGCGACTGCTATTGGTTTCTGTTGTCCTTCTGGCTCCTCGATGGTTTGTGTGGGCATGGTGCCAGTTGATTTATTTCTTACTCCCTCCGACTCAGCTGTAGTTTGTGTGGACGTGGTGCCAGTTGATTTGCTCCTTCTCTCCTCCCCCTGGCAGTGCTGTACCATGTCAAGCAGTGCCCGGTAGGCAGTGGCCAGGGCCCAGCAGGTTGCTGTGAGCTGACCATCTCTGGAGCTGCCAGAGCATTTTTCCTTTACCAGTTTTATCATGCTGACAGGATCCTGCAGTTGTTCAGGGGTGAATTTCCAGATCATGGGAGGAGAAAACTTCTCCAAATACTGGCCGATGTCCTCCCACTTCCCGTGCCACTCAGCGTTATCCATTCCCAGGACAGGCGTCCAAACAGCCTCCCTAGAAGGCCCTGTTCTGACCCTAAGCATGGTGTAAACAGTACAGAGCAGACAGAGCAGCAGACAGAGCAACACTAACAATAACATTATGCCATCCTTAGCATCAAAAGGAAAATCAATATTTTCAAAAGCTGTTGTAGCAGGTCTGAAGGGGAAGAAGGAGGTGAGAGGCTGGAAACAATCATTCCCCACTGTTCCCCCAAAGGACTGGGTGCGATTTTTAATGAGGCCCCAGAGGTAGCAACCCAGACCAGGACAGGCAAACAGGACTGAATACACATTTACAATGAAACTCATTGCTTCTGATGTTACGATGGCATAAACATAGTATACCAATAAAGCAATTTGGATCCCTCTCCCTGGTCTTAAAGAGAGCATTAAAATAGGCAAATAGTTCCCCATCTGCGGAAATATGAACATGCCCAGATACAACACCCACGTGAATGCACCAAACAACATGTTGATCGGGGAGTTTCTGTATCCAAATACACAGATGCTTAAAATGAAATTGT
>NW_020932550.1:0-360 GCF_003984885.1 Neopelma chrysocephalum | reverse complement strand
CAGACCTCTAAGTGGACTCAATGCATATACAGGTTTTCCCAGCCTTGGGTTTCCTACCTGGATCATCCCAGACTTGACAGGGGACTCTTTGCATGTAGAGGTTATTCCAGTCTTGGTTTTCCTACCTGGATCATCACAAACCTCTAAGTGCACTTATTGCATGTAGAAGTCATTCCAACTTGGAGTTTCCTACCAGGATCACCACAGATCAGGAAGGGGACTCTTTGCACACAGAGGTTATTCCAGCCCTGGATTTCACACCTGGATCACCACAAACCTCTAAGTGAACTCAATGCATATACAGGTTATGCCAGCCTTGGGTTTCCTACCTGGATCATCCCAGACCTGGCAGGGGACTCT
>NW_020932549.1:0-394 GCF_003984885.1 Neopelma chrysocephalum | reverse complement strand
GCTTGATAAAATGTATATATATATATTTATATGTGCTGCAACTTCACCGCTGAAGAGTTCTGAAAACTCTTCGGGGTGATGAAGTAAATTGATGATGGGATCCCAAAGTCTTGGGGGAAGACTTTTGGAGTCTCCTCCTTATTCCCGAGGGGTCTGACAGGTTTTGGAGGGAGTGGTCATGGACAATGAGGGAGGAACTGTGAACATGGGGCTGTGCAATCCCAGAGTGAAATCCCACAAACGGGATTTGTGCCAGGGCATTCCCTGCCCCGGGAGGGCATTCCCTATCCCCGGGGAGGGCATTCCCTATCCCCAGGGAGGGCATTCCCTATCCCCAGGGAGGGCAATCCCCATCCCCAGGGAGGGCATTCCCCATCCCCAGGGAGGGCATTCC
>NW_020932548.1:0-314 GCF_003984885.1 Neopelma chrysocephalum | reverse complement strand
GCTTGATAAAATGTATATATATATATTTATATGTGCTGCAACTTCACTGCTGAAGAGTTCTGAAAACTCTTTGGGGTGATGAAGTAAATTGATGATGGGATCCCAAAGTCTTGGGGGAAGACTTTTGGAGTCTCCTCCTTATTCCCGAGGGGTCAGACAGGTTTTGGAGGGAGTGGTCAGGGACAATGAGGGAGGAACTGTGAACATGGGGCTGTGCAATCCCAGAGTGAAATCCCACAAACAGGATTTGTGCCAGGGCATTCCCTGCCCCGGGAGGGCATTCCCCATCCCCCGGGAGGGCATTCCCCATCCCC
>NW_020932547.1:0-314 GCF_003984885.1 Neopelma chrysocephalum | reverse complement strand
GCTTGATAAAATGTATATATATATATTTATATGTGCTGCAACTTCACTGCTGAAGAGTTCTGAAAACTCTTTGGGGTGATGAAGTAAATTGATGATGGGATCCCAAAGTCTTGGGGGAAGACTTTTGGAGTCTCCTCCTTATTCCCGAGGGGTCAGACAGGTTTTGGAGGGAGTGGTCAGGGACAATGAGGGAGGAACTGTGAACATGGGGCTGTGCAATCCCAGAGTGAAATCCCACAAACAGGATTTGTGCCAGGGCATTCCCTGCCCCGGGAGGGCATTCCCCATCCCCCGGGAGGGCATTCCCCATCCCC
>NW_020932546.1:0-657 GCF_003984885.1 Neopelma chrysocephalum | reverse complement strand
AAATCGATCAACGCCAACGTTGTGCAAGTAAATAAAGAAGGGGGAGATGTGGAGGATCAATTATCAGACTGGGAAAGATATAAGAAGTGGAGAGAACTGTATGGGAACTGAATGGACTATGGATTCTGAACACATGGAATGGACTCTTACATCCCGGACTGACTGTTTTATTCCCCAGTTCTAATGTGTTATCTGCTCTTACTGTTGCACCCCTGTTTGCCACTGGTTTTTATGAAATTTTAATGTACCCTCCATTTTGTCCCTTCTTCTCCCTCAGGTTTTCCCGCCTTAACTTGTTTACTCCCCTGTTTTCCCGCTCCTCTGCTGCTGATTGGCTAAGGTTTGCCGCAGTGCAGAGAGAGCTCTCATTGGCCCTTTCCCCCAGATACTCCAAGGTTACACCTCCCTCTCCCTTATCCCCCAATCCTTATCTTCCCTGAGTTGTCAATCTCATGCTCCTCCCTAGTTCTAAGTCCTCCCCTCTGACCTACCCTATTTAAGTCCCTGTTTTCCCTGAATAAATTGGCATTGCTTCCCCGACCTTCAACTGTGTCCTGACCCTTATTCGCAGTGCCGCGTCCCAATTCCCTTTACCCCTCGGGCCGTGGCAAGTGGCGCCCAACGTGGGGCACAGTTGGAGGTCCCTCACATTGAGGA
>NW_020932545.1:0-6922 GCF_003984885.1 Neopelma chrysocephalum | reverse complement strand
AGTGGCGCCCAACGTGGGGCACAGTTGGAGGTCCCTCACATTGAGGAAACTCCTGTGTCTCTACTCGGGCTCAGGCGACGCCGGAGAGGTGATCGTCCCGCCGGTCCCCCCAGCTGGACGGACGACTGTGGGCTGCAGAGCTGCACGGGTCGACGCACCGGAGAAGGTGAGCAGCTGGGGACATTCCACACCCACCCCAACACCAACACCCCAATATTTTCTAATAGATAAGGGAGGATCTCCATAACACCGAGATGGGACTTACACTGTCCACCTCCCAGAAATTCGTATACAGGCGTCTTAAAGACTTTATCATTGAGCACGGTCACCCCTTGGATAAAAAATCCGCCAAGGCACTCGCCAAATGGCTGGACAGTAAAAATCACAAATTAACAGAAGACACCACAGCCGAAGAATGGCAGGCGATAGGCTACAGCCTATGGCGCGACAATGAAAAGGGGGACCGAAAGGCAAAACAAGCTCTCATTGCCTGGAGGCTAGTTCTGATGGTGCTACAGCACCAAATGATGAACGAGAATAGCAGCCTCCAGGTACCAGCTAAACAACACGAAAAATCAACTGCGTCACACCACTCGCGGCGTTCACAAGATGGCGGGAGGGAAAAGACAACATCACGGCGAACACAAAATGGCGGCGAGGAGAAGGGAGACGGGAAACGCGCGGGACGGAGGCGGGAAAAAGCACCGCGAGGATCACCAGCGCGGGAAAAGAAGGGGCGGGCCCTCATAGCACCACCCTCCAGACCACCTCCACCTCCCCCTGCGCGTGCCAGAGACCCCTCCCCTGAGTCGTCCACGTGTTCGTCCACTCCCTCCAGTTCCGCCTCCTCCCCCGAGAGATCACCTTCCGGGGGTGAGAGGGAGGCGAGGGGCGGGGCTAGGCCAAAAGTCAAAGCCGGTTTCCGGCAACATGGCCGCGCCCATGGGGCCTGTAACACCAAGGCCTACCCTGCCTGCCGCTACACTGACACTGACCCAGACGAGGACACAGGCCACACGCAGCGCTCCCCTGAAAGGCACAACAATATGCCCAACATATGGAAGCCTTTCAGGGAGGAAGCCGCTCAGGCTAATGACACAGAATTTTTAAAAGCATTCCCGATATTTCTGGAAGAGGGGAAAGCTCCGGAATGGAGACCGATCTCCTATCCCATGTTGAAAGATATTAAAAAAGCTATGGTGGAGTATGGCCTGGGAGCGCCATACACGATCGGTCTCCTGGAGTCCTTCTTCCTGGCATACCTTCTCATTCCCTATGACATCAGAGCAGTCATTAATGGACTCTTTACAACTATTCAGTCCTCGGTATTCGAGGCTGAATGGAAAAAATTAATTGTCACCTATGTAAATGAAAAAATGGAACGAAGGGGAATCCCAGTGCGGCAGGCAATAGACATGCTCTATGGTGAAGGGAGCTACTCAACCAGAGGGGATCAATCCCGAATTGAACCCAAATTTTTAGAAATTACTAAAGAATTGGCTTTAGAAGCAGTGAAGAGGGTGGCGGACGCATACGTCCAGACACCCTCTTTCACGCTCATTAATCAGGGCCCAAAAGAACCTTTCATAGATTTCATTACAAGATTAAAAGAGGCGATTAAAAGACAAGTCAATCAAAAAGAAAGTCAAGAAATTCTATTTAATAAATTGGTTATCGAAAAAGCTAACGAAGATTGCCAAAAAGCACTAAAGATGCTAAAAGATCCCTCTCTGGTTGAGATGATAGAAGCCTGTAAAAACATTGGCTCTAACTCTCATAAAGCGCGTCTATTGGCTGCCGCCTTCACTGGGCCCCAAACATGTTTTAATTGCGGCCAAAAAGGTCATTTTAAGAAACACTGCCCCAAAACTAATTCGGAACCTAACCTATCAAATGTACCCAAATCCCTCTGCCGGAGGTGTGGGAAGGGCTTTCACTGGTCATCGGCCTGTAGGTCGGTGACCAACATAAACGGTGAACCCCTTCCCCCCAGAAAATCTCCCAACATTAGAAGGAAAGTCACCTTTAGCTCCCTGCCCGACCTGCGTCAATGCTCTTGTGAGCATTCGGGAAACGGGGAGCAGAGCGCTCAGGGGGGCGCGAGGACACAAATAACCCCTCAACCACGCTCCATCTTGCGCCCAACACCGCGCCCATTCACCCCATAACTGGGAAACCTCCGGCAGAACATAACCCTCCTCAAAATCAATGTACCCCCCTAAATTGGATAACCCTTATCGTTACACACCCGTTACCTCTCCTAAGTCAATGCGAACAAATAATCAAAGTTACGCCATCTACAGACATAGACTCAAACACCATATACTTAATTGTTTCTCATCTTTCGGCTGTGGCAAGGGGCATTTTCGTGACTCCCACACTCCTGACGGGGTTGACGAACTCCAACATCGCCATCTGTCTAACTGTCCACCTTCCTCCCTTACAGCTGGAGGACCGCTTCCCAGTGGCCAAGATGATCCCCACTGACGATCTCCTCTGTGCGGTGTCATGGGAAGAGGAACGAGGAGAAGACTCACTGATGGAAGTCCATTGGGCAACCTCAGTGAGGACCTCCCGACCCCTACTAACGTGTCGCGTTCTCTTCCCCTTGTCTAGACACCCGCAGAGGGTGACGGTGGAGGGTCTTTTGGACACGGGAGCGGATGTGACCATCATCGCCTCCAGAGACTGGCCACATAGTTGGCCAGCCCACACAACAGACACAAGGGTCAGCGGTGTGGGAGGAGTCCAACACCCTGTCAGGAGCCGTGAAGTGGTAACAGTCTACGGGCCAGAGGGCAGATCTGCAACCTTACAGCCGTATGTATTAAACATACCAGTCACGCTTTGGGGAAGAGATGCTATGGAACAGTGGCAACTCACACTCGGGACGGAGGAAAATTTTTAGGAGGGGTCACTGAGCAATTGCAGCTGCCCAAACTGGTCTGGAAAACAGAAACACCAGTTTGGGTAGATCAGTGGCCCCTTTCCAAACAAAAGCTGCAAATTTTAAATGACTTAGTTAATCAAGAATTGGCTAAAGGACACCTGGAGCCTTCCACCAGTCCCTGGAACACTCCAGTGTTTGTCATCAAAAAATCCTCAGGTGCCTGGAGATTTCTCCAGGATCTGCGCAAAGTAAATGAAGTCCTCGAGCCAATGGGAGCCCTCCAGCAGGGAATGCCTTCTCCATCCATGCTCCCTGCTGAATGGCCCCTAGTGGTAATTGACATAAAGGACTGTTTTTTCCATATATACCTGAATCCGGCTGATTCGGCGAAATTTGCATTTTCAGTCCCTGCCATCAACGTTTGTGAACCCCATCGTAGGTTCCAGTGGAAGGTGCTTCCACAGGGGATGAAAAATTCTCCAACGCTTTGTCAGATGTTTGTGGCAAAGGTGTTGGAACCAATTAGAAAGAAATTTCCGCAATCAATCATCTTCCATTATATGGATGATGTGTTGATTTGCGCAAAAACCAAATTATCAGTCAGACGAACATTAGACGCTACAATTACGGCCCTAAATTCAAATGGATTGGAAATATCCCCTGAAAAAATACAAAAAGAAGCACCTTGGAGGTACCTCGGACTTCAAATTAATGCAAAAACCATAAAACCTCAATTAGTGGAAATTGACAAAAAGGTCCGAACTTTAAACGACCTCCAAAAGCTGCTGGGAGCGATCAATTGGATCAGACCTGTGCTGGGGATCACAACCGGTGATCTGCACCCACTGTTCGAACTTCTAAAAGGAGATGCAGATCTGTCCTCCCCCAGATTTTTGACATCTGACGCCAGAAGAGCCCTTGCCACAGTCGAAACAAAGATATCCGAGAGACAAACAAATCGCAGGATGGAGGGACTGCCATCCTCGTTAATCATCATCAGAGAGAAGCATCAACCGTTAGCGATTTTGGGACAATTCATGACAAGTGAGAAAGACTTCTGTCTGTGGGAGTGGTTGTTCCTCCCCCATCAATTTACAAAAACAATTATAACATTGGCAGAGATGATTGGCAAACTCATTTTCAAAGGCCGCACCAGGTGTTTAGAACTCAGTGGAGAGGAACCAAATTACATCTACCTCCCATTGACTTCTGAGCATCTGGAACAACTGCTGCAAAATTCTACAGACTTTCAAATTGCCATCGGGGGTTACCCGGGAGAAATCAAGTTCCACCTCCCGGCGTGCCCGTTTTTGCAAAGACTAATTCCGATTCCATTAAAACTAAAAGTTATGCAATCAGACCTGCCAATTAAAAATGCAAAAACCATTTTTACTGATGGCTCAGGGAGAACCGGAAATGCAGTAATTGTTTGGAAACAAAAGAATAATTGGCAACAAGACATCCACAAAGTACAAGGTTCTCCGCAAATCGTAGAATTATCAGCAGTTGTTCGCGCCTTCCAAATTTTCAATAAAGAACCCATTAATATCGTTTCAGATTCGGCTTACGTTGTGGGCATTGTCAAAAGAATTGAAAATTCGTACCTAAAAGAAGTATCTAATGAAAAATTATCTAATTTGTTAAAAAAATTATTGTTTCTGATTGAAATTAGAGAATTCAGATATTATATTGTCCACACGAGGTCCCACACTACTCTACCAGGTCCTGTGGCTGAGGGAAACCAGATCGCCGACCATCTGGCAGGTATGGTGGTTACCCCAAATTTGTACCAACAGGCAAAAATTTCACATGAATTTTTCCACCAGAATGCGCGATCGCTGAAAAAACAATTCGGCCTCAAATTAACTCAAGCGAAAGAAATTTTAAAAGCTTGTCCTGATTGCCAAAAGATTGCCCCACTGGTTCCAGAGGGGACAAATCCCAGGGGGCTGTCAGCATTAGAAATTTGGCAATCTGATGTTACGCACGTACCCGAATTTGGCAAATTAAAGTATGTTCATGTATCTGTAGACACGTTTTCAAAAATGATTGTAGCCACCGCGCATTCTGGGGAAAAAAGCAGAGATGTCAAGAAACACTTCCTGTCTGCTTTTGCTAGGATGGGAGTCCCCAAACAAATTAAAACTGATAATGGACCATCCTATGTATCAGCAGACACAAAGAAGTTTTTTGATGATTGGGGAATTCACCATACCACTGGAATTCCTCATAACCCCACGGGACAGGGTATAGTAGAGCGGGCCCATCAAAACATCAAAAATTTACTCAATAAACAAAAAAGGGGGAGTATTGGCCTAACTCCCCAAGAGAGATTGGAAAAAGTTATGTATGTATTAAATTTTTTAAATCTAGCAGAGGAACAAGAAACTCACACAGACAGAAGTCCCATAGACAAACACTTTAAATCAGAAGATGTAATAAACAAGCAAAAGGCAAAAATCATGTACAAAGATGCAATAACAGAATCATGGACGGGCCCTTTCCCCCTGATCACATGGGGGAAAGGGTACGCATGTATTGCAGGACCAACAGGACCAAAGTGGGTCCCAACCCGAAGGATAAAGATACATCACGGACAAGACACAGCATGCGAACCATCTACCTCTCCACTCTCTTCACCATCGCCTTAAGTTTCATCGACACCTCCACATCATTCCCTCTGAAGAACTGGATGAACCAACCCAATGAAAATCTATGGGTAACGTTGGCAAAAGCTACGGGAACGGACACTCTGTGTCTGGCCCAGTCGGGCGCTGGCAATCCTTTTCAGACCTGTCTCGTAGGTGTCCCCATTTCTTCTACTAACGATTGGAATGCATTTTTACCGCTCACCCGAATTACAGATCCTCTTCCCTTCACTTCTGCTACTCTCGCTCAGGCTGTCTCTCGCACCCATCTTTCCTTTGATCCCCCTCAAGAGATCGATCTTTTTGGTTCAGTCCCTACTAATACCTGTATCTTGTTTCACCGCTACACAGAACCCAAATTGTTTACCCCGTTTAATGTCTCTGCTAATAAGCCCATCTATCGCGAGCTTCCTTCCTCGTGGTGTAACCACTCCGTCATCACAGCAGTAACCACCGAGACAATCCCAAGGTGGAGAAAACTCCCCCAAGGGTTTTTCCTCCTGTGCGGAGACCGGGCTTGGCAGGGGATTCCTGCATACCCAGAAGGCGGTCCTTGCACAGTGGGAAAACTTGCCCTTTTCAATCCGGCTAAATTTCAACTCCCAGACTCCTCCCCACAAGATCAGGTTCCAAATTCCCCTCTGTCAAAAAATAGCAGAACTAAAAGAACATTTGTCCTGTATGAACGCCCAGTCCTCCCAAAACCTCGTCCTACACCTCCCAAACCCCCAGTACCTCTCGCTGCTCCAGCACCCAAAACTCCTCCTCTCCTTGTTCCACCCTCTTGGACCGCTCCACCACCCTTACCATTCCCTGCAGACTGCGATTCCAATATTAACATTTGGCCTAAAATAAAAAATTACTGGGCTTCCTTTGGTGTATTTTCAGGAATAGGAACTTCCCACGCGCTTTCACTTCTCACCCACCTCGGTTGCTGGCTTACGAAGGAAGCGAATGCAACAACAACTGCGATAGAGGGATTACTAGCAGACACTCAGAAATTAAAAGAAGTTAGCCTGCAAAACCGTGCAGCCATTGACTTCTTACTCTTGGCACATGGTCACGGGTGCCAAGAGTTCGAAGGCATGTGCTGCATGAACTTCTCCGATCATGCGCAATCGATCCACAAAAGCATTGATCAGTTAAAAAGTTTGGTCCAAGACATTCACCAGTCCCACAGTGAGGGGTTAGATGGAATGTTCGATTGGCTTAAGTTCCCATCAATTCCTAATTGGCTTAGAAGAATATTAATTTTGGCTTTAATTTCTGTGGGTGGTCTTTTTGCTTTGTGCACTTGCTTGCCCTGTCTTTTTATTTGTTTCCGCCAGCTGTTCCTGAAATCGATCAACGCCAACGTTGTGCAAGTAAATAAAGAAGGGGGAGA
>NW_020932544.1:0-493 GCF_003984885.1 Neopelma chrysocephalum | reverse complement strand
TACCTGTTGCTTCTTCATCAAAGCAAGCAAAAGCATTCCTGATTACATCTTCCGGGTCGGTGCCATTTAACTTCTCACCAAACATGGTGAGGAACATCGTGAAGTTTATGGGGCCTGGAGCCTCATTCATCATGGCATCTAGGTATTCATCTGTTGGATTCTTTCCTACAAATAAAGGATTCATAGTTGGTTTAGTTTTCAAACTGAAAGAGTAATGTCAATCGTGCAATACCAACTGAGACACCTCTCATATCCTAAACTCAGGAATTTCACTTAAACAGCACAAATTGGCTTGGCAAGCATAAACAGCAAAGGGACATTACCAAGGGAGGCGAGCATGTCGTGCAAGTCCTCTTTATCAATGAAGCCATCCCTGTTCTGGTCGATCATGTTGAAGGCCTCCTTGAATTCCTGAATCTGCGACTGATCAAACATTGCAAATACATTGGAAGTGGCGCGCTGAGGGCGCTTCTTGGTGGTCTTCGTCTTCGCC
>NW_020932543.1:0-12423 GCF_003984885.1 Neopelma chrysocephalum | reverse complement strand
TGGAAGTGGCGCGCTGAGGGCGCTTCTTGGTGGTCTTCGTCTTCGCCTTTTTGCTGGACATGTTGGCTGTTATACACTAGGGAGAGAAGGAAATATAGTAAATGCAATAAGGTCAGAGTTAGGACTTAAAAAAAAATGTACTAAGGTTTAATGATAAAGTGCACCTCTAACACACTTCCATTTCCTCTCATCAGAACATATTTCCCTAATCAAGAAGGGAAAAAGAGAAGCAGAAAGTATGACTAAATGAAAGACAGACTCCTAAACAAAAAGAAAGTCACGATTAGAAGACGTAGGTTGGACTTAAATTTTGGTCTTCAAAGGACCCTCACCCCAGTAGTCGCTGTGGGGACCCGGTACGGGACAGACACGGAAGGGAGGAAGCGGCACCGGCGGCGGCGGATGCTCCGGTGCTTCCTGGAGAAACCATCGTGCTCCTGAGCGGCGGGTGGGGACGACCGGCGGGAGAAGCGGCGGGGGGGCAGCGAAGCGGCAGCGAGGATATTCCCTTATGGATCACAGCCCATCCTGCCTCCTCCTCGGCGGCGGCCGGCCCAGCACGTCCCCGCAACCACTTCCATCCGCCCCCCGCTTCGGCAGGGTTGGCGCATCCCGGGGGAAGTCGCCACCGCCGCCGGTGCCGTCCCGTGCGCCGCCTGCAGGTGCCGGGCGGCGGGGAAGGGATGGAGCGAGCCCCGCTGCCCCGCTGCCCGCGGAAAGGGAGGGCTTCTGCCGGTCAGCGAGTGCTTCCCGTGTGGTTATTCTTTTGTATACATAAAAATTCTTCACACTGAAGGTGGAGCTTCGGTCCGTGCTCCCGAAGCCCGTGCCGGCATCCGCAGCGTTCCCAAGTTCGCGTGGTGCCATAGCGGTGGGGTGAACGAAGCGTCCTGATCTTTCGGTAACGTACTGCCCGGATTAACAGGTGTGAGGGATTATCCTTACCTTTAGTCTTCCTCGTGTTTCGCTTGAGGGATCAGAAAAATTCTACTTTGTATCTCTAAGTTTTCCCAGTGAGTACTTCCGCATGAGCAAGGCTTAGCCCCTCTTGCAGCCACACATTGTAAGACTCGTTGGAGGATTTATTTTTGCATAACTTTTCTTCACGAAAACATTGCAAATGACGACGCTTATTTTTCCGGTCTTCATTTACTGATGTAGGATCTCAAAGAAATTGAGGTACGAGCTCTTTTTAGTGTAGGAGCATGGTATCTGAAATTGCTTCAGAAGCAGTTCAGTTTTAGCCCACTTCTGCGTTTTTGAAATTTTTCTGAACGGAGTACTTGTTCGTGTTTTGCATATTGAAGTCCCACAGAAATCACCTGGGCATCAAGAAGCTGTTGTTTAGTACACAAAGAGGTCCTGAAAAAGTCAGGTAGGAAAGATGCACTGCCGTATCATCATTCTTTGAACTCCCCCCCCTACCTGTTATCAGCTTTGTTGGTGTACAATCTGTATCTTGGTAAACAATACCAAGATACAGATTAGGCATTGAAATAAGTTGCCAGGGAGTGTGGTAGAGCTATTGTCTCTGGAAGTGTTCAAGAGGTGTCTGGATGTGGCACTTGGGAATTATGGTGGTACTAGGTTGATGGTTGGACTAGATGATCTTGAAGGTCTCTTCCATCATTCTGTGAAAGATAAAAATAGATGTACAGGCTTTTGCTGAAATTAGCAATTACATTTACAAATGTAAATGGATTACTTTTAGGCAGTGTACCTACTGAAATGAATGTGTAATCTAATATGTAATCTAGAAGTTGCAGTCCCAAATTTGAAGGGAGACATTTTAATTGCTAGAAAGCTCAACTTTCTTCCTCTGCCCTCCTCTCAAACCAGAAGAGTTACCTCATGAGGTCTGAGAATGTGGTCTAATTAGCTTGTAATACTTCCCCATCGAATTTTAACATCGCTCTTCTAAAATTTGCCTCAAAGTGCAATAGAAACTAATATTAAACTTTGCTGAATTGGAAGCCTGTTCATGAAAAAAGTTCCGGGTAAAAAAATCCTCTGTGCTTACTAGACATGGCATGTAGTTTCAAGGTAATTATATGCAGATTAAGAGTGGGCAGGAAAACTGTAGTAACACCAAGATAGTAATAGAGTTAATAAAATACTCTATGATAATGTTGAACAATTGAATTGTGTGTTGGAATTCAATTATAAAAAGTTATTTGATCTCTTAATTTAAAGTTCTTTCATCAGTTACTTTAAATTGAACCCTACTGCAAACATGCTATTCTATCTTGTATTGTTTTCCAAGCTATTAAAAAGTTGTTATATGAAACTTATCACTGTGTATGTTGTTCCCAGAGTTTAACTTTCAGAAATGTGAGAATAGGTACAGTAATATTACTCGCTCAGTATGAGATCAGTTCTTAATGACAAAACTGTGTGTCTATGTGTCTCTCTGTCTTAAAGCTTTTGTCTCCAATTTGTTGCATCATGGTGGAATGACCTAGAGGCAGACCATTTTCTGTGTGATGTGAATTTAAGTAATGCCTTTACAAATAGTTGAATTTTACTTGATTCCAGTATTCATGATACCAATAAAGAAATTTAAAGGGGGGGAAGATTTGTTTTGCCTCTTATAATGTTTGGAGAATATTTTTTTTCACTCATTGACATAAATCTTAAAAAGAAAAGGGAAAAAAAGCAAAGGTCTTTTTTGTGAATGTGGTGCTCTCTGAGTGCTGTGCTGGCAGCTCCCTGTCTGATGGGACAGCAGGCCTGTTCTTGAAGATGTCCTTCAAGCCTTTCTTAAAAACCAGCCTAGGCACATCGTAGTGAGAGCAGGTTTTGGGAAGCCCAAGGTTGAACTGGGCGGCACTGCCGCTGAGTGATTCATCCAGCCACCACACAGTGCAAAGTAGAAATGTTTCACTCTGGACAGAGAACTGCTCTGCAGAGAGAGTGTGCCCTCCCATCACCCTGTGTGCGGGCCAGGCACAGCGAGAGCCTTTGGGAGCAGGCAGTTCCCAGGCTATGCATGTTGGAAGGATGCTTGTGTAGGTGGTGGGGCTGTCCCCCAAAATAAGGCCACCTCGTGATGAGCTTCAGTTCTGTGCAGCGTTTGTTTTGTGGGCTGGGAAAAATACTTGCACTATCACATCACAGAGTGTATTCCAATTTGTTTATTTCTCAGTATCACATAATTTCCTACATAAAATGTACAGAGTAGGAATAAATTTATACATTCTGAAAACATGAGTAATTTGAGCTCTTAACTCCTTCAGTTTTCTTCTTTCTGCTGCTTTTTCCTTCATTATTCCCACCTTCTTTTTCATTTATGTCAGTCTTGTTTTAGAAAAAGTCCTCTTAAGCAAAATGTATAAAATGTTCCTATCCTTTCCATCTAAAATACTCAAATACTTTAGTGCTGTTGAAATGTTTTCCTAGGCTTTTTTTCTTTGTGTTGTCTAAAAACATTCAAAATCATCTGTTTCATGAAGTTCTAAGTCCGTTGCACACAGTAAGCAATTTACAATAAACCTTATCATTTAATTCTCTCCATTAATGGTTGAACTCAATAATCTTAGAAGTCTTTTGCAACCTTAACAATTCCATGATTCTATTTCCCCGCCTCTGCTGAGTTACAATGACAGTACAAATATTTGTGATTAACTTGGTTGCTTAATGAAGCAGAATCAGTCTGTGTCATATGATGTTTATGAGTCTAATTAATGTTACAGGAATGGCTGCACTGGCTCACAGTAGAAGTCTGCCTGAAATAGTGTGCCCCAGCTGCAAAGAGATGTGGATTCCGGATGTGGAAGACAGGGAGCAAAGTCTTGGCCATCCTTTGGCTGTGTCTGCACTGTTTGCTCCATGATGGCAACAGCCCTGAATGGGTGGGGGCCAGGAGACTGGTCTACTTATGTACTGCTTGCTTGCTGCAAGGCCAGAAAAAATGCCAGGATCATCCCCAACACCTGCATTTGACCATGCACAGCAGTGAAGAGCAGAGCAAGCCTGTCAGGGTTGCTCAGGCTAGAGTTTTGGTCGACGTTCAGATCTTGCTGCCTCCTGAGAAGGTGAGAACCATGCAGCTGGGGTTAAATGAGATTGTCCAAGTCTGACCCTGATTTCTCTGCAAGTCAAAATTGGTCTTGAGTCTGGGGATGGGGAAGCCCAGCAGCTGTGGCCTCTTTCTCCTTCTTCCAGTTCTAGGTGGAGCACCACCAGGATGTGTCTACTGGTTCCTTGGATGCCTTCAACAAATAATAGATACTGTGAGGTCTTCCCTACCAGGTCACTGGAGAGTTTTATTGTTTTGGGTTTTTTTTTCCCCAAAACTTTGAATCATATTTTTTTTTTTTAATCTATGCTTCCCATTCTTTTTGGAGGAGAGAACATACTGGGTGCTTTTAGCCTGTTCTTAAGGGGAGAGCAGCAGCAATGGCCGTTTGCAGGTATTTAGGGAAGAATAAGAATCAGGGTAGCCTATGATATCTTCCAAGAATCCTCTCCCAGTCTCTGCTATTTTAAGTTCATGGAGGAGTAAGCTACCCTGAGCCAGATGTGGCACAATGAACTTCTTTCATGAGCTTGCCTTATATGTCATCCTTGACTTGATATAAATTTATCATCCACAGTATCCTATACAGGTGTTTTTGGAGCCCTTTGCAAGGTTGCTATTTGTTACATGAAGGATTTCACCTTACTAATTTTGAACATAACTATTCCTATTTTTCATTCTATGGTCTAGACTTTGTATTGGAAGAAATGCTAATGCTGAATTGTGTGTCCACCTCTTTTGTGTTACTTCTGCTTCTAGAAAGCTCTTGCGTGTTCCATCTGTCTAGCAGAGAGTCTCACTTTGGTAATTTTTCTTGTACAGAAGCAATTCCATACCCTTGCTCATCATAGAAGTAAGACTGTGGATATGCATAGGAAACAAACAAAACAGTCTGAAAAGAGAGACTAAATAAAAAAGCATATGTGTGATTTTCACATTGAGTTAAGAATTAAAAATGTGTGAAAGTTAGATGGAAGGTTTTGCCACTTAAGAGATTTTTTCTTCTGAGCATATTATCGCTATTCAACAAAAGTAACAAATGATAATTACAGAGGTTAGGTATTGACAGCACAGTCAAAATTAAATATATACACCCAAGTTCAAGGTCTAAACTATCATTTAACAAAAACATTTTGTCTGTCAGTTGTTTCACCTGGTATTTCAGCTCATCCCTCTGCCCTTCCATTGCTTCTTCCCTGATTCCAGCTGGTGTCTGTTGTCTCTGTCAAGCTATACCAAGTGCAGTGCAGTTATCAGTCAGAGTGACAGTCATTCTTTTTGAGATGCTGAGAGTGTCCCAGAGTTTTCTGGAACTTCTCCAAAAATAACTCCAGCACTGTCATCCAAAGGGAAAACATTGGACAAGTCATGAGTGAAAGAAGGGATTCTGAATGCATGTCTTTGCTTGGGTCTCTTGGAGGGCCTCAGAGCAAGACTGCAGGGTATTCCCTGTTTTCATTCAATGACCTCAAGAATAAAAAATGGCTACTGCTTTCCCAGGTGGTCCCTGCCACAAGATAGGTGCTGAAGCATGAAAAATAAAGGCTCTCATAGAAAGATATATTCTTTCTCCAGATTGAAAATGAGAAATAGCTCTGTTTTGACTTTCTAGTAACTTTCAGTGTTCATGGCTGAGGAAAAGTCACTGTACTGCCACTTGTGCTGTATGTCCATCACTTGTTTTTTATCCTAGCTGGTAAGTTGCAATACTTCTAGCTAAGTCTTTGTGGGTTTTTCAGCCCTTTTTGCACTAGTTTTAATCAGAAATATTGCCAGACACCATGATTCCATAATGTTGATGTCTGAAATGCAAAAATAAGTGTTGATAGGTATTTTTAATAAGGAGAGTGGGAGGCCTCCAGTCTTTCAAAGACTTGTAATTAATTGTGCTTAACCTAAGGATGTACATATGTACCCTCTCCTGACATGTAAAATTAGAGTTGGTATCTGTCTGACAGCGTGTATGAACAAATATGGAAGAAAATGAAATGAGCTCAATGCTTGGCTGAAGGTCTAAAATATTATTTTAAAATGTACCCAGACAACAAGAAAGAGCATAATTAGTCATGTGTTTGACATGAAAAGTAAGGTGTTAGCAGTTTTCTTATTAGCTGATGCCTGTGCAAGTTTGGTTGACTGGTGGAGCAATTTCAAAATCAGCGTATTTCTTGTGGGGTGGCAATATGTTGCCAGTATAAAACCTATTGTGTTAGAGATAGTTAGCTCACAATTAAGGAAGAACTCAAAAGAGAGAAAAACCCTAGTATCTGTTAGATACAATGAAAAGTCAAGGTTCAAGTTACTTGTGTCTAATGTCAGCTCTTTTTTAGCACATACCAAGACAGGGCTCACAGGCCTCGTTTTACACCCACTCACTTGGATATGCTTGGCAGAGGCTGGAAATTATTGTGAAATGCTGAATTTTAACTCCCAAGGACTATCCACAATTAAAAAACAAACCAAAACATAGTTCAATATTTAGTGAGGTTGTACTCACTGATACCCTAAAATAGTCAAAGAGAGGATTAAGGATTAAATAAACCTTGTAAAACTGAGCAGTGACAGTTTACAAGAATGCTAAAATGACTGTTGCTGCCACCATCTGCTCCTTTAGGCACCCGTATTAAAGTCAGTCTTGACTTGCCTAATCCTATAGTATTTGTAACTGACTTTCAAGCTTTATCAAAGTGCAAGGCTGGTTTACTGAGGGATTGAATCACAGCTGCGTGGCAGAGGAGTCTGCATGGAGCAAGCAGTTGGAATTTTCCAGGAGGCAGTTTGATTTCCTGCTCTTATGTTAATTCCATGCTGCTGAGAAACATATACACATATTCCTTCAGATTTATTACATTGATAAAAACTGCCTGACCCCTTAAGCCC
Source organism: Neopelma chrysocephalum (assembly GCF_003984885.1). Lineage (NCBI taxonomy): Eukaryota > Metazoa > Chordata > Aves > Passeriformes > Pipridae > Neopelma > Neopelma chrysocephalum. The sequence goes on along the minus strand of NW_020932543.1, from coordinate 5,525 downwards.
TGTGATGCAATGCCTATTATTTATGGTGTCTAGGTAATATGGCATAAATAGGTCTGAAAACATTCCTTGGCAGTATTTTTTTTTTACTGAATTGTTGAAATTTGCCATACAAGTTTTTTTTTTAAGGTCTAACACAGGGATTCCCAAAGAGCGTGCTACCAAAATAGCCTGCCTGCTCCTACCCAAAATGAGTGGTCCCAGGGTACAGGGAACAATGTACGTACAGGCCCACAGGCTTTAGAGGAAAGCAGGAAAAGCTGACATGCTGCCACTTTTTTTTTTTTTTAAGATGAAAATTTTTCTATCTAATATATCAAAAGTTTGGGAAAACAGTGATCTCTGTAGAGTTGCTGCTCAGAGCACAACAAAACATGAGTTGTGTGGAGTTTGTTTTTTTTCCCCCATTGTTGTGGTTTGAGAGCCCCCCCGCCCCTGGAGCTGAAAGATGGGTAGCTCCAGGGATGGAGCATTTTGAGAGGCATTTACTGATTTCTTTTTGCCTCTGTATTGTTCTTGGCTTCTGTAATACTGTTTCTGAGTTACTGTCATCCTAAATAATTTTTCCAAAGAGGGAAGTTATCTAAAAATGACAGTAGCATTTGAAAAATTAAGTAAGAAGCCAAAATAGGAGCATGGGTACATAGGCAATACCAATGGCAGATTAACTGCTGATGTCTAAAATGTTCCTGTCTATACTTTGATTGTTACTCACCTGTTATTTGGACTTACATTGTCAGAATGCCTTTGGGACAGTAAGAGAGCTATTTGTTGTTGTTTGAAACTCCCCAGGAACATCCCAAATAATAAGTTAGTAACACTCCAGACAAGAAAAGGCCACGAGAAACATGTGATGACAAGATTTCCGATACTTTCCAGCTTTTGGATCAAATGCACTGGTCAGGAGGCAAAGGCATGCTGTCACTGATGTCCTGTGCCAGGATGGGGCCCCTGTGTTGCATTCATTTCTCAAGATACGACAGTGATCCTAGAAACAAGCAATCTAAAGTTAGTTCTTAGGTCAGTGGTGAAATGGATCCTTACTTCTGAGTGTACGAACACCACTCTGTGACATCCATTAGTTGCTGAGCTAGTATAATAAGGTGCCTTCATGCTGTGAAATGTTTCAGTCATCTGGTCACTGTGCAGTCAAGATGGATTTATTTGCTTAGATGCAGCGTAACGAGCAGAAACAAGTGTAGAATGTGGGGAAGAAAAGGCAGGAGGCAAACATCCACTGGCAGCACTTCACACAAACACAGTGCTCTTTGGAGGTTTCTCATGCAGCTGCAATAGCTCTTTGGCTTCACTTTGACCTCTGTGTACGTAGCCTTAGAACAGGGTAAGTGGGTCATGTTAAAATAAATCACTGCTTTTCAACAGTGCTTCACAGGGCATTATATATCACTGTAGATATAAGACTATTAAATGTGTGCATCAACCTATGAAAATAGTTTTTCATCATAAGCTTAGTCTGGCGTGGAGCTTGGAGACCGTTATATATGAACCCCAAGGGACAAAATATTAGGTTCCAAGATTTTGGCTGCAAAATGGTAAGTCTAAGTCATCAGAATTTTAAGCTGTTTCAGTGACCAAAGTTATTTTTATTTTTGGAAGTAGATTAATGATGACACATCCCTACAGCCCTTGGCACGCAACCTCAGCTGTCGACATTCCTCACTGCCGCGCTACAAACGCATCCGATGCTCTTATATGGTCTCTTGGCTGGGCCTGTTGGCCTCGTAGCCTTTCAGTGGTTAAGGAGTTTGCGCCCACTTGCAGGTTAACTGGTCTCCTACAATACAATACACATACCAAGGAAACCTGAACTTGGAAGGTTTGTTGTTAGTTATACTCAAACATCCTTTGGAATTCCTTCTCAATAACGCGTTTTCCTGTGTAGCTATCTTTCCATCAGTACAGTTCCCTGCCTTTCCCTCTACAGGAACATCCAGGAATATTCCTTGTCACACTGTGGAGGTGCTACAAAGCAGCTACACCCCACATTTCAGCTGGCTGCTCAGAAAACTAGAGCAGCAGCACAGAACATTTTTTAAGTGGACAATTTCCTCTCAAGGAGAATAGCATGTTCTCCTTTATGTAACTCATATTTATGATTGTAAAACCAGCACTTCAAAACTTATTTCCAGCAAGAAAAATCCAGCTGGCTCACTTGCTGATTACTCAGTGTAAAATACCAGCACCTAACACTTACAGAGAAAACAGGATCAGGAAAAGAAGGGTTTGGGGATCCACTGTTCCTAACAGAAGAAAACTGATCTCTGAATCTTACACCATTTAGACATTGAAGGGGAAAAATTAATCAATAGTCTTCCACCTGTCCTTTGTGCAGGCTGCTGCAATTCACAGTATTGAATTGCACAGGTGTGACAAGATCAGTCTAAAGAAGTGACAGCGTGACTTGTCCTTTGCCTTTATTTACATAGCAACATTTCAACAAGACAGTGTTTCCTGGATCTCCACTCCGTTGTCTTTGTCACATGGCCACTGTTGGTGAAAACTTCCATGCATACTTGCAAACTACCTTCCAGAAATATCAGCTGTTGCTAGAACCTTGCAGGCATCCCATGAAGAAATACCTCAGCAGCCATTACTGAAGAACACCAAAATAGTTAAAAAACAAACTTTTGAAAAAAAAGGACCAGCTGTGGCAACCTGGAGTAGTGTAGCAGAGAACATAAGTCTGCGTAGAAGAAAACTTGAGGCTAAGTTCGTTGGCAGATAAAACACAAAACTGGGAAGATAATGGTTGAAAACTCCTTTTAATTAAGCCCAGAAGTGAAAGAAACCACCAAGGAATAAAAAAATAAAAAAATAATCAAAGTATATGCTAACTGTGTATACTCTGTCAACTTATTTACAAACCTAATGCCAGAGTATCTTCCAGAGCTGCCATACTGGGAACACAAGCAAGATTAAGTAACCAAGCCTTTGTGCTAACACATGAGAGACAAACCCACCTTACAGTATAAGCTGTCAGAGCCTTCACACACTCTTGTGCTGAAGTAAAACTCCTATTCCTTGTGGTCTTAAGTCATGTGATATAGCTCAGGACATGCTTTCTAGTCATCATTTTAAATGATAAACAGGCAAAATAAATTCTTCTTAGGCTTTCCAGCTTGCAGTAGCCAAGAGAGTGACGCACATAGGACATGGTCATATGAAGAACTAACAGAAAAACCTTCCCCCTTTCTTCGTATTTGAGACAACAGCATCAGCACAACCGGTTTTGAATGAATGACTGTGCTTGGTTAAAAGTCATCTTATCAATATAGCTGAGGAATATGTACGATCTTTTAAAAAGTGAGAGGAACTTAGCACATATAGGGTTTTACCAAGTAATCCTCTGCTCACATTCTCACATGCAAATACATTAGCTGCAGAACAATAAAGCTTTATATAGGTTTTGTGGCCATGTATTGCTGTTAATTAGTGCCAGCATGGATTCCTTCACACAAGCTTCCTTCAGCTGAAGGAAAAATATGCCTAATTCCCACTTATTGCCAGCATAAAGATTTAGCAAAGAGGAATGTACACTTTGACATGAAAATATTGCTATTCCATCAGTATTAAAAGAAAACAACAGCTGGGCATGATATCTGCTTAAGAATCATAGATGTTCTCTGCTGGCCATGAGGCAACTGTAACAGTCTTCCCTTACCACTTCTTTGGTTAACTACTTACACTAGTCAGATCCCACTTCAGAAACCTGAAAGACTTCTACAGCTACAGCTGCATTTTTAAAGATGCCAGCACATCCTGCTAGGAGCATTTCAGAACCCTGTGACACTGAACAAAACAGTATGAAAACGAGTTTTTCAACTTGACTTGCAACTGCAAGTAAAATACAATGAACACACCTGCATTTGTAAATGCACAATAGAAATGTCATTCTTCACAAAAGATTTTGAGGTATTTTATCTATATAGCAATCTTTATTTCAAAATGGCATTTATTACAAAAATGTAAAAATCCAGCTAAACCAGAAATATTGAGATTATTTTCCTGGAGTATCAACTCCAGGGATGTTCGTCCCCATTTCCTTTTCCTCACAATATTTTCCCCGCTTCCAGTCTGATTACACAGGTGCAAATATGCCTAAATGGCCTGGAATAGATAAATACATTGAGAAAGGCAAAAGCTGTAAAGCTAAATGCATGCAACAAGTTCTATCAGGAATAAACCCTTAAAAATAAACATGAGTGTAGAGATAATCTGCAGGTATCCATGGATTTGCTCAGTCATCCTTGTCTTTTGCTCCATGTTTCAGGATGCGTGTGAACTCGATGTAGTTGAAATTCCCCTTTTTGTCGATGGGTGCCTCTCTGTACAGCTCGTCCACCTCTTCATCCGTGAACCTGTCTCCCATTGTCGTCAGCAGCTCCCGCAGGTAGTCTTCCTGGATGAACCCTGGAAACAACACACGAAAACATAAGAAGGAGGAATTTTTACATTTATCTGCTAATACACGGGTGATAACTTCTTTCTTTGAATTCTTTCCTTCAATTAAAGACACCTACAGTCTTTGTTTGCCAAATGAAAACAAAGCCATTAAAGACTTTTACTAAAACTGCCAGCTAATTACAAGCATTCAATCCAATCACACATCTTGGTTTGCCAGGTCTCACTAGTTCAAGTAAAGGCCATTTTATGATTTCCCGGTGGTGTTCCAAAGAATATAAAAATTTGTCAGTATTCATGTTGGCCCTCTTTCCCAACAGCAGGGCTATACTCCCAGTAGTACCAAGAGCCTTCTAACAACTCTATATTTTAAAAATTACAAAGGGGATCCATTCATTTTGAACATTCCTAATGAAAATGATAAAAAAAAAAGTCATGGAACTTGACTACCTATGTTCAACAAGTGCATGAAACAGGGAAGTTTGAAATATTCCAAAAATTTCAAATTGATCTTAAATCAATGACAGAACTCAGGTTTACTAGACTGCAAAGAGTACGTTTTTGGCATTGCTTATTAAACAAGCAGCCTTGTATAACTTGTGATTGCTTCCGTCAGCACTCTTGTGAATCACACAAGATTTTTCTTGTATTCATTTTCTTCTCCCTTGAATTCAGCTTAACAGAGGGAAGGTGGATAAAAGTTGCTGACAGAAAACAAGTTCTTCATAAAAGCACAACAGCTTTGAAAACAAGGATTCCCCATATAAAGTTGCCCTGAAGCTGAATTTTAGGTTGGTAATAATTTAAGACCCTGGTTCCTCATCAACATCTTTTTTACTTTCTCCTGTCATGAACAACAGAACTGAACTGACAGAAATTTGGAATTTTTATAGAGATTGAAAAGGTAGAGTTACCTGATGAGGATACAGGCATGATTTTTAGTTTGCAGAAACTAGAAGTTTGAGAGTTAAAAAATTCTTCATGATTTCTATGTACACAAGTATTTACTGTTACAGAAGTAAGTAGAAGTAATACACGTGCACTGTTATTTTATCCACATACCTGTTGCTTCTTCATCAAAGCAAGCAAAAGCATTCCTGATTACA
>NW_020932542.1:0-1447 GCF_003984885.1 Neopelma chrysocephalum | reverse complement strand
ACAGTAATATGCTAATGCAGAGGCTTAGATGTTCATTAATGTGAAGTCATCATCATGGCTAGGCTTCGCGAACGAAGATTTGGGAAGGGCTCTACCCATTTTTCATGCAAGCGCGTTGGTGGCTAAAAAGGCCAATACGAGAAAGGCAAGTCCGGTTGCAAAAGACACAGCAGAAAGACTCCTTAGATGGTATATTCTGCAAGGTTCGATTCTTTCTGCATTGTCTTTTCTCCTCAAGAGTGATCCTGCGTGCCTTCTCAAAAGCATCAGCAGCGTTATAAATGGTCTGTCTCCAGGCCTCCCGATTAGAGGCCAGAGTGGACCAGTTATGGTGATCAATATGCCCGAGGCTGAGTTGTTGCTTCAGGGAGTCCTTGTATCTTTTCTTTGGAGCTCCTCTCTTGCGGCAGCCAGTGGCAAGTTCACCATAGAGCAGGATCTTAGGGAGGCGGTGGTCCTTCATCCTAGAGATGTGCCCTGCCCAACGCAGTTGCGTTCTCAGGAGCATGGCCTCAATACTCGTAATTGCTGCCTGTTCGAGAACAGATGTATTGGTCACATAGTCTGACCAATGGATGTTAAGGATTGTACGGAGGCAGCGTTGATGGAAGCGTTCTAGGAGACGCAGGTGGTGGCGGTAGATGACCCATGATTCGGAACCATATAAAAGAGTAGACAGCACTATGGCTCTGTAAACACTGATCTTGGTACTTTTCTTCAAGTGTTTATTACGCCAAACTCGTTTATGGAGTTTTCCAAAAGCACTGTATGCCTTCGCTAACCTATTGTCTATCTCCCCATCAATCTTACCATCTGAGGAGATGAGGCTGCCTAGGTAATTAAACTGTTGGACTGAATTGAGTTCTGACTGGCCGATGGTGATGTGGGGACGGTGGGGGACTTCCTGAGGTGCAGGCTGATGGAGAACTTCTGTCTTCTTTAAGCTGACTTCCAGCCCAAAGAGCTCAGCAGCCTCTGCAAAGCAGGATGTTAAACGCTGCAGAGCTGCTTCTGTGTGGGCAACAAGGGCGGCGTCATCAGCATAGAGCAGCTCCCGGACAAGATGGTTTAGGGTCTTAGTATGGGCCTTCAGTCGCCTTAGGTTGAATAGGCTTCCATCAGTACGATATCGAATGTAGATACCGTCCTGATCATCGAGGTCTGCCGAGGCCCTTTGAAGCATCATACTGAAAAAGGCTGTGAATAGGGTAGGAGCGAGAACGCAGCCTTGTTTCACACCATTCTTTATTAGAAAGGGCTCAGAAAGTGTGTTGCCATATCTGACTTGGCCGTGCTGATCCTCATGAAGTGAGATGATCATTTTAAGGAACTTGGGGGGGACAACCTAAACGTTCCAAAATCTGCCAAAGACCTTTTCTGCTCACAGTATCGAAAGCCTTGGTACATGCACAGTAATATGCTAATGCAGAGGCTTAGATGTTCATTA
>NW_020932541.1:0-589 GCF_003984885.1 Neopelma chrysocephalum | reverse complement strand
CAGCAGAAATCACAAGCCAACAACAGCCACTAGAAAGATGGTAGGAAGATACAATCAGCAAGTTTCTTCCAGGATCACTATATGAAGGGTGGGGCACATTACTTACAGGGTGAGTCATGTGAAACTACCCACTTGCTAATTCATTACAAAATCAAAACAGCACAGCCATGGCTCTATCTTATCATCATATTTAGGCTGACAAGTTACATTCTCGTTAAAAAAAAACCCAGACACAGAAACAAATATCCCTTCTCCCCTCCGCTCCCCTCCCAGAAAATATATAAGGTAACAACAAAAAAAAAAACCCAATGCCAACATAACCCGGGGGTGGGGGGGAGAAGGGATATTTGTTTCTGTGTCTGGGTTTTTTTTTAACGAGAATGTAACTTGTCAGCCTAAATATGATGATAAGATAGAGCCATGGCTGTGCTGTTTTGATTTTGTAATGAATTAGCAAGTGGGTAGTTTCACATGACTCACCCTGTAAGTAATGTGCCCCACCCTTCATATAGTGATCCTGGAAGAAACTTGCTGATTGTATCTTCCTACCATCTTTCTAGTGGCTGTTGTTGGCTTGTGATTTCTGCTG
>NW_020932540.1:0-497 GCF_003984885.1 Neopelma chrysocephalum | reverse complement strand
TGTTGCAGAGCAATTTAAATTAGTAGTAGAATGGCTAAGGCTTAGTAAGAGAATAGGCCTAAAAAGCAGCACTCCAAAGTAGTAAGTTAGCAACCCTGTTTGTGAGCATGAAATGTACTGAAGAAGTAGAAACAATAATTAAAGGATTTAGTCAAGCATGTATATAATGATTTGTTACCTTGGATGTGGTGAGGGTCTGTTAAACAGTTACTAGGGGTAAGACAGCTTGAGTAGATTTATGATTAGAGTAGTTGATTGTCAATTGTTAGCAGTATGAGCTCGTTTGTAACTGAATGAGACTGTTCTGCTGTGGAACTGCACGTACTAATTTTGCCGTGGAAACCAAATGTAAACTTGTTTGTGTATAAAAGCTGAACTGAAAATGAGGGTCTTTGGAATCCTGACTTGGGACGTGAGTCCTCAGGTTCCCGGGGCCCCGAATAAAGCACCGCATAAACCGACACTCTGTTGGTTTGTGTCTTTGTTTACGGGCAACA
>NW_020932539.1:0-6305 GCF_003984885.1 Neopelma chrysocephalum | reverse complement strand
GCATAAACCGACACTCTGTTGGTTTGTGTCTTTGTTTACGGGCAACAGTTTTGGCGACCCAGATGGGACTCCGGGGGCAGCTGGGGCGGCTCACGAGCTGATCCACTCCATGCCGGCAACCAGGTGATTTCTGGGGAGACATCGACCCGTGCCCGACCCCGCGCCCGCCGGACAACCATCCAGGTAAGCCCGAAGGTGCTTTATTCCTTTTAGGTTTGTTGGTTGGGAGCCTGCCTATAAGACGGGACCGTGAGTTTCCCGCTGGGTTGGGCTAAAAGGTACCTTGGTTGGGGAGCCTAGGCGCTGGTCGTAAGACGTAGCGAAAGCCGCGCTGTACCAGCACTCGCCACTCAGAGGGAGAATTGGCGAGTTGGTTTTGGTTTTGGAATAAGTATATCATTGTGTTATTGTGAATTTGATTTTGAATCCAGACTGTGGTGTGTGTGTGTGTGTGAGTCAGTATGATGCCGTTTAAAACCTTTAGGGCACTGTCTTGTGTAGAAAATAATATCCCTAGCGATTCTCCGCTTGGTTGCTTATTAAAACACTGGAAGGAAGGAAATTTCGGACAAGAGTTAAGCAAGAAACAATTGATTGATTATTGTAATAATGTATGGCCTCAATATGAGACAGAAGGAATGCAGTGGCCTAGGAATGGTTCATTGACTCCGGAAATTATAACCCCCTTGATGCAATATTTACGGGAAAACAAGATGTGGAATGAAACACCGTATCTAGATCTGTTTTATTATTTAAAACGTAAGACTGAATGGCAAAAAGAATGTGGTATGTTGATTTTGAAAGAACTGGGTGATAAATGCATAGGATGTCAAGAGCGGAAAATATGGTTTTCAGAACCAGAGGAGGATGTGTCTTTGTTAGTCTCCCCTGGCATAACTCCAAGGGCGCCTCCGGGAGATAGCCTCCCTTCACGTGTGAGGGCACAATCACCCACCATGCCCCCGTTAGAATCGTCCTCGGATGAGGAGGAAATGAGAGGGCGAAAATGTGATTTTGATAGAACTCCGCTAGCAGAACGCACTCGGAAGGGGCGAGGGGAAAGGGGAAGGAGTAGAAAGGGGAGACGAGGAAGGAGAGGGGAGACAGACGTTACACCCTCACCCCCTAGATTAATGGCTCCTTTGCGGGAAGCAGTTGGAGCGGACGGAGGAAAAGTCATGATGAAAGTTTCTTTTTTAACTAATGATATATTAATTTGGAAACAGTCAGCTGAAACAGTCAGCTGGGACATATAGAGAAAATCCGGAGCGGGTGACTTGTATTATAAAAATGGTAATAAAAACTCAAAATCCGGACTGGAATGATTTACAGGTATTGTTAGATACAATTCTGGATTCAACAGAAAAAGAAATGGTATTGAGAATGATGGTGGAAAGAGCGAAAGAAGTAGTAAAAAAGAAGAACCTCAGAGAGAGATTACAGATAGCCCTCTGAGAAAAAGATTAGTAAAAGGTGACTTTGAGGCTAGGATGCTGAGGATTCCCCCTGAGAGTCCCTTAGAGAACCTCTTAGAGAACTGGAGTTGTTATTCCAGCACTTATAGAAGATCAAAGGAGAAAATGATTAAGTATTGTATTGAAGCGTGGGGAGGTAGAAGAATAGGAAATAATACCTACTGGCCCATGTGTGGTACTTTTAAGAATTGGGTCTGTGAACTTTTAAATTGGTATGTTAGCGATAAAAAACCTTTTTGCCCAGAAGAGAGTTTTTATGCCGCTATATGGTTAGAAGCCAGTGAAGATATTTACCTGTTTTCTTTAAGAGAAAGAAGGAGAGAGGAAGAGAGTCAGAAGCAAGAAGAGTGAATGGAGATTTTACTGCTGCTATATTTAATGCTGCTACATTTAATGCTGCTATATAATATACTGACAAAGATGAGTCTCATACCAAAATGTTAGTATGTTGCTCATTAAATAAATACACTGTGAGTGCATATTTTTAACAGGGCTGTGAAAGTGTAGAAACACCAATTCGAGCTGCAAAACGTGGATGGACACATGTCAGTTGCATTGAAAGATTAGTGAATCCCTCACGCTGGCAAGTAGTCGACACTCCTGGAAGACACCAAGGTAGTCTTAAGAAGAAAAGTTATGATAGAGACATTAAGCAATTTTACTACTTTACTTTTAAGAATTAAATGTCTACTAGCATTTATTGTGGCATTCATGTTATCTTTGTTTGTATATTATGGAATATTTGGGGCATGAAAATGTGTTAAAATACTACGAATTGGGGCACAAAAATCTGTTAAAATACGTTGAGCTAGGTTTTAACATAACATATCGAGAACACGCAGACCCAAAAGAAATTGATACACGAGATATAAGAGTGTGGTGTAATACACCAGGTTGTAAATGTTATCCATTTGTTTGTTTTAAATGTAAAAGGTGCCAAGAGAAATGATGGACGCACTGTAGAGACGGATATCCTCCTAGAGGAGTCTGTGATCAGTGCTATCGATCAGAACGAGAATTCACTGATTGGGCATTAAAACAGTTAGAAAGAAAGGGAGTTCCGTGGGATTCCCCCGAATATTGGAATTGTGACACTTATGGAATAAACCCTCAAAATTTCTGTTATTTATATTATGTAGGAGCTCCTTTCGTAGTGGATATAGTAAAAGTCCAGTGCCGACGGGATGTTAGTGCCGTGTCGTGTAACGAGCCTATGGTAAAGGCTGCCTCGTGGCCCGCATATACAGCACGTCTCACTAAAAGAGGCATATTCCTACTTGGGACTCCTGCTGCCGAGAAGATGAAACACCCTGTGACTCGAAGCAATCGAGCCGACAGGCGAGGCAGAGGAGGAAACGCCAAAAAAAGGAAGAGCCTAGGTTGTGGGACACGGAAGCCGCGATGGCTGAACTCCCCCAGGACTGGTGAAGATAAAAGGACTAGTAATATCCAAATTAATAAAGAATCAGAATTAATAAAGAAACAGGTTTTTCTCTAGGCACTGTTTACATGATTGCTATCCTTAATATACTATTGACAGCACCAATACATGCAGGAAACCTGCATGAATCATTCAAATAGATTTTAATTAGATGAGAAAACTAAAAAGTGCTTGCTACTTTTACAGAGATGGGAAACCCCACCTTTTACATATATTTGTGTGATTTAGTTGTTGTAGAGCCATGTAGAAACGCCTACTCATAATATATGTGCCCTACTTCAAACCAGGAGTAAGTCCATATGAGATATTGTATGGCAAACCCTATCATGCAGCTACCTAGCAAAGGGATCCTCATATAGTGGGTGATCAAGCAGTATTTAATTATGTGTTATCTTCAAATAAGACTCTCACAGCCCTCAGAAGAACATTGCAGTGGAATCGGCCTCTGCCCCTGGAGAATCTGGTTCATGACATTTCTCCAGGAGACCAAGTCTATGTGAAAAACTGGTCGGTGAAACCATTAAAGGAAACATGGGACGGTCCTCGCCAGGTGATAATGACCACTTACACGGCGGTGAAGGTCGAGGGAATCGACAATTGGATCCATTACACCCGAATCAAGAAGGTTTCAGTCTCGTGGTCGGTAGAACCTCTCTCACCCACAAGGATGGTATTTCGAGCCAACAATTGAGGACCGTGGTGTTCCTGGGGTTGATGAGTTTAGCAGAGACCACCGTGAGAATTAAGACCCCAGATCCTTATTTACTTGTACCAGAAAATACTGATGTAAATTTAACATGTTTGTTTTCTGATGACCAGGGAGTTGAATCGAGCGAGGTGAATGTGAAATGGCGGTGGAGAGAACAAGACCAAATTATGACAGAAGGAGTGACGATGGTTTGGAATGTGACACAACAAAAGGGTTATACCACCCTGCAGGTACCCAAAGTGTCTAAAAGCATGGAAGGGACATACATTTGTGTACTTCGGATTTGGGAGAGTTTTGATTATGGAGACATAGAAATACAGACTTTAAATGTAACTCGAAAAATGGCAACCAAAGTACATGTTATACCTACCAGGCAACAGGTGGACATGTGGGATGGACCTCCTCTAAAGATTAATTGTACCTTTAGGTTTGACGACCACTGTAGGAAAACCGTTCGAGTGAAGTGGTGGAAATTAAATATAACGGACCAATCCTGGAAGGTGCAAACTCAAGGAATAAGCTGGTGGTCAAATAGCGAAGGAGGTAGAGGATGGTTAAACATTCCAAACCCCAGGATTGGAAAGACAAAAGGAACCTCTCTTTGTGTAGTTACTTGTGGAAATGAAGGAAATTATGGAATAAGGACAGTGGTAGCCACACCTCCTCGAGGATTAGGAATTAAGCCAGAACATGGGGCCTACTCAGCAGCAGAGGGAAGAGATTTAATTTTGAACTGTAAGACTCAAGGGAGGCAGTATCTAAAGTATGGGTGGTGGTTCAGAGGACAAAATTTAAAATTGGGAGGAAAATATCAAATTGAAAAACGGGTAGAAGCCATAGTTTTAATAATTAAAGAAATACAAAGAGGGGAAGACGAAAGTCAATATATTTGTTGGATAAGTAAAGATGATTGGTGGGATGCTGGAACTACTACTGTTTATATTAAAGTTGAAAGAATAACCCGACAAGTAAGTAACCTGCAAATTCCAGATAGAGAAGTAGAACAAGAAAACTTAGTCGTAGGCCTAATTCGTGATTTTGGGAGAGTACAGAATGTCACAAAAATCACTGCATGTCTCCCTATGCCTCATGCTGCAGGAGACCCAATCCCATGGGGAATAATTCCAGTGCCAGAAATTCCTAAAATGTTTAAGAATACTACATGGAATTGCAGATTTGTAACCAAAACATAGAATGAAATGACAAATGCATGTTTGTTATTGGACAAAATGACTAAAAAACAATGTGAACAGATGCCTGGATATTTCCGATGGGTAGTAGTCGGAACATGGGTAACAAGCAAAAACATTGACAAATTAAAGGGAACTTGTTTAGTTACAGGTCCAGTAATGCACCCATGTTCTAAAGTTCAGGTTCAAATAAAACGAGAAAAGCAAGAAGAAGTATGTCAAAATATTACTAGCTCCACAACCATGGAAGAGTGGCAAACAATTTGGGGACCCAGCCTACTAGAAACTTATAGTTATATTAGAAAAGTACAGTGGTGTATTCACTGGAAAGGGAAAAGGAATCAAACTTATTCTACAGGAAATAGAGGAAATCATAATTGGAGGACAGAAACACATATAAAAGAAAATTGGACTTGCACTCGGATATATACCTGCGACACCCCTGATGATGAAATCGGGCAAATACCAGTTAGGACCCTCTTGCAGTTAAGATGTGAATGCCGGGGATATAATCATACTATTAAGGGATCTGTGAAAAACATTGATTGTCGTACCACCACAGTTAGGAGCCTAGGAAATTTGGTGTGGGTAATGGGACATGGCCAGTGGACCACCCACATGCCGATAAATGGTCCAGTTGTACCTGTCACGCTAGGGATACCTACTCTCTGTCCATTCTGGAAACAGGATAAGTTAACATCAGTAGAAATACAACCACGAAGAAAAAGAGAAATTAGTGAAAATATTGATGACTTAGGGTTGGGAGATTGGCATGAACCATCAGCGGGAGTTAAATTTGGGTGGGTATTAGAATCTTTGTTTGCGCCTATCTCGACTTATCGAAACAGAGAAATGTTGTTCAAATTAATGGGCCAAACTGAAAGATTGGCTGCTGTGACTAAGAAAGGATTTAAAGATTCAAATTTGCAACTGCAAGCCACTACCAGAATGACAGTACAGAATCAAATGGCTTTAGATTTAATCCTATTAAAAGAGCACGGAGTCTGTGGATACCTGTATGCAAAAGACGAACATTGTTGTGTACACATCCCAAATGTCACTCAGGAAGTAGAAAAAGATATTAGTCAATTGGAACAAATTGATGAAAATGTTCATGAACTACAAAAGGAAGCAGAACACAATTGGATAGGAGAATTATTCAGCTCCCTAGGTCTTCATGTGTCAGGATGGATATCTTCTGTTATCCAGTACGGAATATTGATTGTAATAATTATTGTCATAGCCATAACTGTTTATAAGTGTCTTTTAGGAATGATTGTAAAAGAAGGTCAACATACGAGACACATCATGAAAGCTATAACCAGAAAAGAAGTAATCTCACCACATGAAGAACCATCTCCCACCCATCAAGAAACGAAAGCCTGATGTGTTTTGAGCATCCTTGCAAATTGAAAGATTGAAGAATGCTCAAAAGGGGGGACATGTTGCAGAGCAATTTAAATTAGTAGTAGAATGGCTAAGGCTTAGTA
>NW_020932538.1:0-1572 GCF_003984885.1 Neopelma chrysocephalum | reverse complement strand
AATATAACTGGGGAAACAACAGTCAGTCCGTGATGAGAAAGTCCATTTGATGTATTCAAAGTTCATAGTCCATTCAGTTTCCATAAAGTTCTCTCCACGCCTTATATCGTTCCCAGTCCGACATTTGATTCTCCACATCTCCCCCTTCTTTGTTTAACGACACAACGTTGGCGTTGATGGATTTCAGGAACAGCTGGCGAAAGCAAACAAAAAGACAGGGCAAGCAAGTGCACAGGGCAAAAAGACCGCATACGGAAATCAAAGCCATGATCAGTATCTTTCTAAGCCAATTGGGGATAGAGGGGAATTTAAGCCAATCAAAAAGTCCGTCTAATCCCTCACTATGGGATTGACGGATGTCCTGAACCAAATTTTTTAATCGGTCGATGCTTTGATGAATCGATTGTGCATGATCTGAAAAATTCATGCAGCACATGCCTTCGAACTCTTGGCACCCATGTCCGTGTGCCAAGAGTAGGAAGTCAATAGCTGCACGATTCTGTAGACTAACTTCTTTTAATTTCTGTGTGTCTGCTAACAATCCTTCTATCGCTATTGTAGTTGCATTTGCCTCCTTCGTGAGCCAGCAACCGAGGTGGGTGAGAAGAGATAGTGCGTGAGCTGTTCCTATTCCTGAAAATGGGAAGGAAGCCCAGAAATTTTTTATGCGAGGCCAGATGTAAATGTGGGAATCGCAGTCTTCAGGGAATGGTAAGGGTGGTGGAGCGGTCCAAGAGGGTGGAACAAGGAGAGGAGGTGTCTTAGGAGCTGGGGCGGCAAGAGGTACTGGGGGTTTTGGAGGTGTAGGACGAGTGGTTTGTTTTGGGAGGACTGGGCGTTCATATAGGACAAATGTTCTTTTGGTTCTACTAATTTTTGACAAAGGAGAATTTGGCGTTTGGTCTTGTGGGGAGGAGGTTTGATCTGGTAGCTGAAACTTGGCCGGATTGAAAAGGGCAAGTTTTCCTACTGTGCAAGGACCACCCTCTGGGTATGCAGGAATCCCCTGCCAAGCCCGATCCCCGCACAGAAGGAAAAACCCTTGGGGGAGTCTCCTCCACCTCGGTATTGTCTCCGTGGTTACCGCAGTGATAACAGAGTGGTTGCACCACGAGGAAGGAAGCTCGCGATAGATGGGCTTGTTAGCAGAGACATTGAAGGGGGTAAACAATTTGGGTTCCGTGTAGCGGTGAAATAGAATACAAGTGTTAGTAGGGACAGAACCAAAAAGATCAATTTCTTGGGGAGGATCAGGGGAAAGGTGGGTGCGAGAAACAGCTTGAGCGAGAGTAGCAGAAGTGAAAGGAAGGGGGTCTGTAATTCGGGTCAGTGGTAAGAACGTATTCCAATCATTAACAGAGGAAATAGGGACGCCTACCAAGCAGGTTTGGAAAGGGTTGCCAGCGCCTGACTGGGCCAGACACAGAGTGTCCGTTCCCGTAGCTTTGGCCAACGTTACCCATAGATTGTCGGTGGGTTGTTGCATCCAGTTCTTCAGGGGGAAAGATGTGGAGATGTCTGTAAGTCTTAGGGTGATGATGAAGAAGGTGGAGACGTAGATGGTCCACATGT
>NW_020932537.1:0-1572 GCF_003984885.1 Neopelma chrysocephalum | reverse complement strand
AATATAACTGGGGAAACAACAGTCAGTCCGTGATGAGAAAGTCCATTTGATGTATTCAAAGTTCATAGTCCATTCAGTTTCCATAAAGTTCTCTCCACGCCTTATATCGTTCCCAGTCCGACATTTGATTCTCCACATCTCCCCCTTCTTTGTTTAACGACACAACGTTGGCGTTGATGGATTTCAGGAACAGCTGGCGAAAGCAAACAAAAAGACAGGGCAAGCAAGTGCACAGGGCAAAAAGACCGCATACGGAAATCAAAGCCATGATCAGTATCTTTCTAAGCCAATTGGGGATAGAGGGGAATTTAAGCCAATCAAAAAGTCCGTCTAATCCCTCACTATGGGATTGACGGATGTCCTGAACCAAATTTTTTAATCGGTCGATGCTTTGATGAATCGATTGTGCATGATCTGAAAAATTCATGCAGCACATGCCTTCGAACTCTTGGCACCCATGTCCGTGTGCCAAGAGTAGGAAGTCAATAGCTGCACGATTCTGTAGACTAACTTCTTTTAATTTCTGTGTGTCTGCTAACAATCCTTCTATCGCTATTGTAGTTGCATTTGCCTCCTTCGTGAGCCAGCAACCGAGGTGGGTGAGAAGAGATAGTGCGTGAGCTGTTCCTATTCCTGAAAATGGGAAGGAAGCCCAGAAATTTTTTATGCGAGGCCAGATGTAAATGTGGGAATCGCAGTCTTCAGGGAATGGTAAGGGTGGTGGAGCGGTCCAAGAGGGTGGAACAAGGAGAGGAGGTGTCTTAGGAGCTGGGGCGGCAAGAGGTACTGGGGGTTTTGGAGGTGTAGGACGAGTGGTTTGTTTTGGGAGGACTGGGCGTTCATATAGGACAAATGTTCTTTTGGTTCTACTAATTTTTGACAAAGGAGAATTTGGCGTTTGGTCTTGTGGGGAGGAGGTTTGATCTGGTAGCTGAAACTTGGCCGGATTGAAAAGGGCAAGTTTTCCTACTGTGCAAGGACCACCCTCTGGGTATGCAGGAATCCCCTGCCAAGCCCGATCCCCGCACAGAAGGAAAAACCCTTGGGGGAGTCTCCTCCACCTCGGTATTGTCTCCGTGGTTACCGCAGTGATAACAGAGTGGTTGCACCACGAGGAAGGAAGCTCGCGATAGATGGGCTTGTTAGCAGAGACATTGAAGGGGGTAAACAATTTGGGTTCCGTGTAGCGGTGAAATAGAATACAAGTGTTAGTAGGGACAGAACCAAAAAGATCAATTTCTTGGGGAGGATCAGGGGAAAGGTGGGTGCGAGAAACAGCTTGAGCGAGAGTAGCAGAAGTGAAAGGAAGGGGGTCTGTAATTCGGGTCAGTGGTAAGAACGTATTCCAATCATTAACAGAGGAAATAGGGACGCCTACCAAGCAGGTTTGGAAAGGGTTGCCAGCGCCTGACTGGGCCAGACACAGAGTGTCCGTTCCCGTAGCTTTGGCCAACGTTACCCATAGATTGTCGGTGGGTTGTTGCATCCAGTTCTTCAGGGGGAAAGATGTGGAGATGTCTGTAAGTCTTAGGGTGATGATGAAGAAGGTGGAGACGTAGATGGTCCACATGT
>NW_020932536.1:0-529 GCF_003984885.1 Neopelma chrysocephalum | reverse complement strand
GAGACAATACTTTTTTTCAGGCAATATTCAATATTCTTGGAGGCTGGTGCCACGGCCCGAGGGGTAAAGGGAATTGGGACGCGGCACTGCGAATGAGGGTCCGGACACAGTTGAAGGTTGCTGAAGCAATGCCAATTTATTAAGGGAGAGCAGGGACTTAAATAGGGTAGGTCTGAGGGGAGGATTCAGAACTGGGGAGGAGCATGGGACTGACAGCTCAGGAAGAGTGAGGATTGGGGGACAAGGGAGAGGTAGGTGTAACCCTGGAGTATCTAGGGGAAAGGGCCAATGGGAGCTCACTCTGCACTGCGGCAAACCTCAGCCAATCAGTGGCAGAGGAGCGGGAAAGCAGGGGAGAACAGGGGAGTAAACAACTTTAGGCGGGAAAGTCTGAGGGAGGAAAAGGGCTAACATGGAGGTATATTAAAATTTCATGAAAAACCAGTGACTAACAGGGGCACAACAGTAAGAACAAATAACACAATATAACTGGGGAAACAACAGTCAGTCCGTGATGAGAAAGTCCATT
>NW_020932535.1:0-6025 GCF_003984885.1 Neopelma chrysocephalum | reverse complement strand
TCTTAGGGTGATGATGAAGAAGGTGGAGACGTAGATGGTCCACATGTTGCTTCTTGGTCTTGGTATATCTTTACCCGTCTGGTTGGGACCCACTTCGGTCCTGTCACTCCTGAAATACATGCGTACCCTTTCCCCCATGTGATCAGGGAGAAAGGGCCCATCCACAATTCTGTTATCGGATCTCTATACATGATTTTTGCTTTCTGATTATTTGGTACATCCTCTGATTTAAAATGTTTGTCTATGGGACTTCTGTCTGTGTGAGTTTCGTGTTCCTCTATTAAATTTAAAAAATTTAAGACGTACATGACTTTTTCCAATCTTTCTTGAGGAGTTAGGCCAATACTCCCCCTTTTTTGTTTATTAAGTAAATTTTTGATGTTTTGGTGGGCCCGCTCTACTATACCCTGTCCCGTGGGGTTGTGAGGAATTCCAGTGGTATGGTGAATTCCCCAATCATCAAAGAATTTTTTCGTGTCTGCTGATACATAGGATGGTCCATTATCAGTTTTAATTTGTTTGGGGACTCCCATCCTAGCAAAAGCAGACAGGAAATGTCTCTTGACGTCTTTGCTTTTTTCACCAGAATGTGCGGTGGCTACGATCATTTTTGAAAATGTATCTACAGATACATGAACATATTTTAATTTACCAAATTCTGGTACATGTGTAACATCTGACTGCCAGATTTCTAGTGCTGTCAGCCCCCTGGGATTTGTCCCCTCTGGAACCAGTGGGGCAATTTTCTGGCAGTCGGGGCATGCCTTTAGAATTTCTTTCGCTTGTGTCAATTTGAGGCCAAATTGTTTTTTTAGCGATCGCGCATTCTGGTGAAAAAATTCATGAGAAATTTTTGCTTGTTGGTAAAGATTTGGGGTGACAACCATACCTGCCAGATGGTCGGCGATCTGGTTCCCCTCAGCCACAGGACCTGGTAGAGTAGTATGGGACCTCGTGTGGACAATGTAGTATCTGAACTCTCTAATTTCTATTAGAAATAATAGTTTTTTCAACAGATTAGATAATTTTTCATTAGATACTTCTTTTAAATATGAATTTTCAATTCGTTTCACAATGCCCACAACATATGCCGAATCTGAAATAATGTTAATGGGTTCTTTGTCAAAAATTTGAAAGGCGCGAACAACTGCTGATAATTCCACAATTTGTGGAGAACCTTGTACTTTGTGGATATCTTGGTGCCAATTATTCTTTTCTTTCCAAACGATTACTGCATTTCCGGTTCTCCCTGAGCCATCGGTAAAAATAGTTTTTGCATTTTTAATTGGTAGATCCGATTGCATAACTTTTAATTTCAATGGGATTGGGATTAGTCTCTGTAAAAATGGGCACGCCGGGAGGTGAAATTTTACTTCTCCCGGGTAACCCCCGATGGCAATTTGAAAGTCAATGGAATTTTGCAGCAGTTGTTCCAGATGTTCAGAAGTCAGTGGAAGGTAGATGTAATTTGGTTCCTCTCCACTGAGTTCTAAACACCTGGTGCGGCCTTTGAAGATTAGCTTGCCAATCATTTCTGCTATGGTTATAATTGTTTTTGAAAATTGGTGGGGGAGGAACAACCACTCCCACAGACAGAAGTCCTTTTTATCTGTTGTAAACTGTCCTAGTAGGGCCAACGGTTGATTTTTTTCTTTAATGATGACCAACGAGGATGGCAGTCCCTCCATCCTCCGATTTGATTGTCTCTCGGATATTTTGGTTTCAACAGTGGCAAGGGCTTTCTTGGCATCTGATGTTAAGAATCTGGGGGAGGACAGATCTGCATCTCCTTTCAGAAGTTCGAACAGTGGGTGCAAATCACCGGTTGTGATCCCTAGCACAGGTCTAATCCAATTGATTGCTCCCAGTAGCTTTTGGAGGTCGTTTAAAGTTCGGACTTTTTTGTCAATTTCAACTGATTGAGGTTTTATGGTTTTTGCTTGAATTTGGAGTCCGAGGTACCTCCAAGGTGCTTCCCTTTGTACCTTTTCAGGGGATATCTCTAGTCCATTTAAATTTAGAGCCGAAATTGTAGCATCTAATGTTCGTCTGACTGATAATTTAGTCTTTGCGCAAATCAATACATCATCCATATAATGGAAGATGATTGATTGTGGAAATTTCTTTCTGATTGGTTCCAACACCTTTGCCACAAACATCTGACAGAGTGTTGGGGAATTTTTCATCCCCTGAGGAAGCACTCTCCACTGGAACCTGCGGTGGGGTTCACAGGCGTTGATGGCTGGGACTGAAAATGCGAATTTTGCCGAATCAGCCGGATCTAAATATATGTGAAAGAAGCAGTCCTTAATATCAATCACCACTAGGGGCCATTCAGCAGGGAGCATAGATGGAGAAGGCATTCCCTGCTGGAGGGCTCCCATTGGTTCGAGGACTTCATTAACTTTGCGCAGGTCCTGGAGAAATCTCCAGGAACCTGAGGACTTTTTGATCACGAACACTGGAGTGTTCCAGGGACTGGTGGAAGGCTCCAAGTGTCCTTTAGCCAATTCTTGATTTACCAAATCGTTTAGAATTTGCAGCTTTTGAGTAGGTAGGGGCCACTGATCCACCCAAACTGGTGTTTCGGTCTTCCAAACCAGTTTGGGCAGCTGCACTTGCTCAGTGACCCCTCCTAAAAATTTTCTTCTGTCCCAAGTGTCAGTTGCCACTGTTCCATGGCATCTCTTCCCCATAGTGTAATTGGTATGTTTAGTACATACGGTTGGAGAGATGCAGGTCTGCCCTCCGGTCCGTATACTGTTACTATTTCACGACTCCTGACAGGGTATTGGACTCCTCCCACACCGCTGACTCTGATGTCCGTTGTGTGGGCTGGCCAACTATGTGGCCAGTCCTTGGAGGCGACGATGGTAACGTCCGCTCCCGTGTCCAAAAGTCCTTCCACCGTTACCCTCTGTGGGTGTCTAGACAGGGGGAAATGAACACGACACGTTAGTAAGGGTCGAGAGGTCCTCACTGAGGTTGCCCAGTGGACTTCCGTCAGCGAGTCATTCCTCTGTTCTTCTTCCCATGACACCGCACAGAGAAGGTCATCAGTGGGGATCATTTTGGCCACCGGGAAGCGGTCCTCCAGCTGTATGGGTGGAAGATGGACAGTTAGACAAATTGCGATGTTAGAATTCGTCAACCCTGTCAAGAGCGTGGGGGTTACAAAAATGCCCCTTGCCACCGCCGAAAGATGAGAGACTATTAGGTACATTGTGTCTGGGTCTACTTCCATAGATGGTGTAACTTTAACTATTTGTTCATTTTGGTTTAAAAGGGTTAACGGATGCGTGACAGAAAGGGTTATCCAATTCAGGGAGATGCATTGGTTTTGGGGAGAAACGGGGTCTGCCGGAGGTTCTCCCACTACGGGGTAGCTGGGCGCGGTGTTTGGCGCAAGATGGAACGCAATGGAGGGGTTGCTTGTGTCCTCGCGCCCCCCTGAGCGCTCTGCTCCCCGTTTCCCGAATGCTCGCAAGAGCATTGGCGTAAGTCGGGTAGGGAGCTGAAGGTGACCTTTCTTTTTATTCCAGGAGATTTCCTGGGGGGAAGGGGTTCACCGTTGATGTTGGTCACCAACCTACAGGCCGAGGACCAGTGAAAACCCTTCCCACACCTCCGGCAGAGGGACTTGGGTAGGTTGGATAGGTTAGGTTCTGAGGTAGATTTAGGGCAGTGTTTCTTGAAATGACCCTTCTGTCCACAGTTAAAGCATGTTTGAGGTCCAGTAAATGCAGCAGCCAATAGGCGTGCTTTATGGGAGTTAGAGCCAATGTTTTTGCAAGCCTCGATCATTTCAACCAGAGAGGGATCTTTCAACATTTTTAAAGCTTTTTGACAATCTTCATTTGCTTTTTCAATGACCAATTTATTGAATAATATTTCTTGACTTTCTTTCTGATTAACCTGCCTTTTAATTGCTTCTTTTAATCTTGTGATGAAATCTATAAATGGTTCTTTTGGACCCTGATTAATGAGAGTGAAAGAGGGTGTCTGGACATATGCATCCGCCACCCTCTTTACAGCTTCCAATGCCAATTCTTTAGAGATTTCTAAAAATTTGGGTTCAATTCTTGACTGATCCCCTCTGGTTGAATAGCTTCCCTCACCATAAAGCATGTCTATTGCCTGCTTTACTGGGATTCCTCTTCTTTCCATCTTTTCATTTACATACGTCACAATCAATTTCTTCCATTCAGCCTCGAATACTGAGGACTGAATGGTTGTAAAAAGTCCATTAATTACGGCTCTTATATCGTATGGAATTAATAGGTATGCTAGGAAGAAGGACTCCAGGAGACCGATCGTGTATGGCGCTCCCAAGCCGTACTCAACCATCGCTTTTTTGATATCTTTTAGCATGGGATATGAAATCGGTCTCCATTCCGGAGCCTTTCCTTCTTCCAAAAATATCGGGAATGCTTTGAGAAATTCGGTGTCATTGGCCTGAGCTGCTTCCTCCCTGAAAGGCTTCCAGATGTTAGGCATCTCGTTGTGCCTTTCAGGGGAGCGCTGGGTATGGTCTGTGTCATTGTCAGAGTCGCTGTCTCGGTAGCGGCAGGCAGGGTAGGCCTTGGTGTTGTGGGCCTTATGGGCGCGGCCATGTTGCCGGAAACCGGCTTTGGCCTTTGGCCTAGCCCCGCCCCTCGCCCCCCTTTCACCCCCGGAAGTTGACCTCTCAGGGGAGGAGGCGGAGCTGGTGGGAGTGGACGAGCATGTGGGTGATTCAGGGGAGGGGTCTCTGACGCGCGCAGGAGGAGGTGGAGGTGGTCTGGAGGGTGGTGCTATGAGGGCCCGCCCCCTCCTTTCCCGCGCTGATGGTTCCCGCGGTGTCTTTTCCCGCCTCCGTCCCGCGCGTCTCCCGTCTCCCTCCTCACTGCCGCCATTTTGTGCTCGTCGTGATGATGTCTTCTCCCTCCCGCCATCTTGTGTGTGCCGCAATGGGTGTGACGCAGTTGATTTTTCTTGAATTGTGGCTGGTACATGAAGGCTGCTGTTCTCGTTCATCATCTGGTGCTGTAGCACCATCAGAACTAGCCTCCAGGCAATGAGCGCCTCTTTTGCCTTTCGGTCCCCCCTTTCATTATCACGCCACAGGCTGTAACCAATTGCTTGCCACTCTTCGGCTGTGGTGTTATCAGTTAATTTGTGGCTTTTGTTATCTAGCCATTTGGCGAGTGCTTTGGCAGATTTTTTATCTAGGGGGTGACCGTGTTCGATAATAAAGTCTTTGAGGCGTCTATACACAAATTTCTGGGAGGTGGACAGCGTGAGTCCCATCTCGATGTTATAGAAATCCTCCCTTTTCTGTTTCGTGTGTTGGGGTGTTGGTGTTGGGGTGGGTGAGGAATGTCCCCAGCTGCTCACCTTCTCCGGTGTGTCGACCCGTGCAGCTCTGCAGCCCACAGTCGTCCGTCCAGCTGGGGGGGCCGGCGGGACGATCACCTCTCCTGGCGACGTCTGAACCCAAGTGGAGACACAGGAGTTCTCTCAATATGAGAGACCTTCAACTGTGCCCCACGTTGGGCGCCACTTGCCACGGCCCGAGGGGTAAAGGGAATTGGGACGCGGCACTGCGAATGAGGGTCCGGACACAGTTGAAGGTTGGTGAAGCAATGCCAATTTATTAAGGGAGAGCAGGGACTTAAATAGGGTAGGTCTGAGGGGAGGATTCAGAACTGGGGAGGAGCATGGGACTGACAGCTCAGGAAGAGTGAGGATTGGGGGACAAGGGAGAGGTAGGTGTAACCCTGGAGTATCTAGGGGAAAGGGCCAATGGGAGCTCACTCTGCACTGCGGCAAACCTCAGCCAATCAGTGGCAGAGGAGCGGGAAAGCAGGGGAGAACAGGGGAGTAAACAACTTTAGGCGGGAAAGTCTGAGGGAGGAAAAGGGCTAACATGGAGGTATATTAAAATTTCATGAAAAACCAGTGACTAACAGGGGCACAACAGTAAGAACAAATAACACAATATAACTGGGGAAACAACAGTCAGTCCGTGATGAGAAAGTCCATT
>NW_020932534.1:0-316 GCF_003984885.1 Neopelma chrysocephalum | reverse complement strand
CAAGAAGATGCCTCAGATGGTCAGTTGGACCCTAAAAGGCAAGAAGATACCTCAGGTGGGCAGCTGGGCCCGCCCCTCCCTCCAGTGCTGAAGACGTTAAGCCCTAAAAAGGCAAACAACTCCTCATCTCAGGGGAGGTGCAAAAAGCATGCTGAAGGTATATAAACTGACTGGTGACTTTGGGGTTTGGGGGGGGGTTTCTCCTCCCCCCCCACCGCCTGCGGATCAAGACCACCGCTCTCAGGATTACCAAGCTACATCCCTGGATCCACTGAGTGACCACTGCCCTCAAGGTTGCCAAGCTGCATTGCTGACT
>NW_020932533.1:0-334 GCF_003984885.1 Neopelma chrysocephalum | reverse complement strand
CAAGAAGATGCCTCAGATGGTCAGTTGGACCCTAAAAGGCAAGAAGATACCTCAGGTGGGCAGCTGGGCCCGCCCCTCCCTCCAGTGCTGAAGACGTTAAGCCCTAAAAAGGCAAACAACTCCTCATCTCAGGGGAGGTGCAAAAAGCATGCTGAAGGTATATAAACTGACTGGTGACTTTGGGGTTTGGGGGGGGGTTTCTCCTCCCCCCCCACCGCCTGCGGATCAAGACCACCGCTCTCAGGATTACCAAGCTACATCCCTGGATCCACTGAGTGACCACTGCCCTCAAGGTTGCCAAGCTGCATTGCTGACTTCAGTGAGTGACCATCGC
>NW_020932532.1:0-3974 GCF_003984885.1 Neopelma chrysocephalum | reverse complement strand
CTCAAGGTTGCCAAGCTGCATTGCTGACTTCAGTGAGTGACCATCGCCCTCAAGATGGCTAAGCTGCATCGCGGGATCCAGTGGGCGGTGACTGTATACATTTCTTTTTCACTCTCATCTTTTCTTTACTCTTATCCTATTTTCTCTCCCCTGTGTATTTCCCCCCCCCAAAGGTTATCTTTATGTTGTATCGTTATATGACAACACCCAAAACGCTGGCTTACCTGATGATGTAAAATTGTTAAAATAAATTTTGGCAATATACGTTTTCAGGCACCGATTATTTAGTGTCGTTTCGCTTTAATCCACCCCAAGGGAAGTATTGATAAAAACTTGAGTTACCCCCCTCCCCTTTTTCCCTGGGGCGGGTCGTAACATTTTTGGCGTAGTTGGCAGGATCCTTTGGATGTGGTGGAGTAATCGGTGTAGTCTAAAACTGATACTGAGGGCGAGTCAAATGGTGACTGTCCCCTCGCTGTAAAATTATAGTAAGAATTTTTCTCCTCTCGGTGTGACCTGGGCACATCAGACCTGTTGAAAGGTTTCCTGGTGTGGCCTGGACCTGTTGAAAGGTTCTCTGGTACCTGGACCTGTTGAAAGGTTTTCCAGGGGAGAGTCAAGCCGACCCTCAGAGGGTTAAGGGGGAGAAAGACATTAACCTGAGCTGGGTTAATGATTGAGGCAAAAGGGATGACACCCCTAGTTGAGTTATATGGGGATTATTCCCTCCTGATGTTTGTCCTTGGTTTAGGACTGTTTCTGGTAGGTGCTGTTTTGGGCGTTGTCTTTAGAACAGTGCGAAAGGAAAGATTGGCTATTCAGAGATCTACCGGTAAGGTGATGAGATCTCTTCAGGAGTCAATGAGGGTATTACAGGAACAATTAGAAAAGGAACGCTTGCAGTTAACTGCTGAGCGTGAGGCACTCCGGAGGGAGAGAGACAGATCTCTTCAGGAGTCAATGAGGGCATCACAGGAACAACTAGAAAAAGAACGCTTGCAGTTAACTGCTGAGTGTGAGGCACTTCGGGGGGAGAGAGACAGATCTCTTCAGGAGTCAGTGAGGGCATTACAGGAACAATTAGAAAAAGAACGCTTGCAGTTAACTGCTGAGCGTGAGGCACTTCGGGGGGAGAGAGACATTAACTTGTTGCTTCGGTCAGCCCTGCAAGATGAGGAAGGGAAAAATGAAAGGCTTAAAAGGATGCTGGAAATGAAAGATTGTGAATCACGAGACATCAATTCAAAATACCCTAGACCAGTGGATGTTAACAAATCCCTGTACCCCTTTGGGGAATTAGAAGAGTTTAAGCAAGGTTATCCGGAGGACAAAGTAATACATATGCGTCCTCTCATTAAAACTGAAACCACTGGCCAAGGGGCAGATCGGCAAACTACCACACGAACTACCCCGTACACGGGGGAAGCACTGGCCAAAATTCAGGAAAAATACAGCCGTAAGGCCAGTGAATCAGAAACTGAATATGTGTGGAGAGTGTCCCTTACCGGGGGGGATCGGATTTTGTTGAGTGAGGATGAGGCCAGAGGATTTTGGGGCCCAGGGGTCTTCCTGACCACAAATAACAACCGAGCCCCGTGGTCCTTGACCCAGAGAGCTGCCTACTGGGCAGGAGGGTTAGACCCTATAGAAAGGGGAGATCCTCACACGATTAAAACACCCACAATTGGCCACATTGTAAAAAGCGTACAAAAAACCGCATGTCTCCAATTAATGCACACAAAATTATTAGACCCACAACGAAATTCCCCAATGGAACTCGAAGCGGATCCACAGAGATTTCCGGTCTTAATCCGAGGCCTGCCTAATGCACTAAAAGTTCATGCTAAACAATTACAAGAGCGCATAAAGGCAACCCCCAGACCTAGAAGAAGGGGTGCTCCACCAGGGATAACCTGGTTGGAGATAGCCCAAGAATTAATAATTACTGGCCAGCAGCTGGGGCTATCTGGTGACCAGAGAACACACAGCAGGAGGGCAGGGGAGGTCCAAAAACCTGCCTCACCAGGTATTTGTCAACAAAATAGGTCATCTAGTAGGCGAAAGAGATACAGTTTGTGGGTGGAGGGTGTTGCAAAAGGAATTCCTCGAGAAGTGATGGACAAATTACCCACTGCTAATTTGGAATACTTGATAAAACACTGGGATAAGATCAAAGAGCACAAATCGCCCCCTAGGGACAGCCCCCCTAAGGAGTCCAACACTGTGATCCCCTCAGCCTCTCCAGAAACCAGACTAACCAGTTTGACCAGTTCTGAGTCAAGAAACTGGACTTACTACTCTCAAATAAATAAGCCAAAAAATGACCAGTGGGTTTATGAGAGAAGGCTCACAGAAAACAGCCAGGGAGATATGGTGTTTGGTCTCCCATCCCCCTCTGTCCGTCTGTTGCAAACTGCTCCAAGTCTACCTCCTTCTAAAATAACAAATGTAAACCCCCACCCACTCCCTTTAGGAACACGTGAAAACATTACCCCAGAAATTGCAGAATTTCAAGAGCAAGGGGTAGTTGTCCCCATACACTCACCATACAGTTCTCCTGTATGGCCTGTCCATAAACCTCATGGGCAGTGGCAGCTGCCAGTGAGTTACCTCGATGCTGACACTGGCTCACAAACAGCTGCTGTACATAACAAAGCTGAACTGATTACCCAGATTGCTGATGTCACCACAGGAGACCAGACTCAGACAAGTACTATCACCCACTTGGAAAGTCTGAAACTTCAAATTCCTACAGAAAAAGTAGCCGTGTGTATTCCCCCTGACACCTTGGCCACCCTAGAGCAAATAAAGATGCTGAGGAGTAAAAAGGAGCTCCAGCTCTGAGTTTATTTGTTTTTTGGAAAAAACATGTTCCAAACTTCTCTATTTTTACTGCCCTAGCGACATTATGCCAAATAAGAAAAGGAGTTGGATAAATAGATACTTCCTTCTTTTTAATAATGGGTCCGTAGTGGGCCAGATTTCTTTTTTTTCCTACAGAAACCTACCAGCAGAGGAGACCGATAAAGCCTTCTACCACTGCTATCATTAGTTCTCATTGTCATATGAGAACATGAAGTGACAACAGGACTGAAGAAGTTACACTGTTTTTTGGTTGTTTTTTTTTGTTGTTGTTTTTCCACATTGGTTGTTTGCATGCGTTTTATCTTAAAAATGTTATGATCCTAATAATTTTGCACTATATAAAAACCTACCACAAACATTGTGTTTGTACTCCCCTACTCCCAAAATTGCTTGTCTTGACATTAATTGTTAACTTGTTTGTGTAGTTTTCTTTTATATGAGCAACTTACTAGTAAAATTGTATAAGATGTATTGTTAACTTAATTTTTGTCAAGTCCATCCTTTGTCCTTTTTAGATATCTTTCTCGATCAAGAGATCCTACCAAATGCAACCTGGGAGTTAGTACAAGTATTTATGCATATTTGGAATCATACAAATATGTATTATTTACATTAGCCTTCTACCTTGAAAGACATTGAATTTCATATTTGATTGAATTTAACAAATAGAGCTAAATTTAAGCCCAAAGAGAACATAAGAAAGCCTTTTACCAGCTCCCAAGTAACTCAATGTTTTTGATGTATAATTTCAAATATTTGTGTATGTTTGTAACCTTATTAATGTTAAGGAATTTGATTGTAACTATTGAAATCCTATTACATCCCCTATGACTACTCACGGGGTGGAGAAAGTAGCTACTGTAAACTAGCTTACTATGTTATTATAAAGCTGTTTTTTAAGGGGAGGGAATTGCAGTGCATTGGAGCTATCTCTTCCTTTCCTTCACTCTTCTGTAGTCCTATCCACTATACGAAAAGCACCGCCCACAAAGAAGATTCATAGTGAACTACAAAAAGAGAGAAATTATTGAATGATTATTGAATGCATAAATCATGGGGTGGTGTCAGAGACTGAAATAGTTAATGATTTATGCATTCTAGGATTGCCA
>NW_020932531.1:0-1134 GCF_003984885.1 Neopelma chrysocephalum | reverse complement strand
TCTGCCCTCAGTTAGGTTTAGGTTTAGGATTAGAACTTGGGTTGAGAGACAGAAAGCCAATAGCTACAATTGGAGGGGTGGCACAGCACAAAAGAGGCTTCCAAAGGGTGTTTCCTTTTCTGGTCAATCCAAACCTATGACATTCACTTCCCAACTCTGATCCAGCAAGAGTTCTAGATTTTCTGTTGTTCTCAACTGCAACTCTATCTCTAACCCAAACTTTAACTCTAGAGCTAAGGGTATAGCTGTTTTTACTGGCTATTCCAGGCTTTTCCCACTTTGGACTGGAGGGGAGAGGGTAAATGTGGAGGACAAGTCTCACTGTGATTTGGTGACAGTTGTCTCTCCCCATGCCCCACAAGACAAGCCAAGGTCCATCACCCAGAATTTGGGATCCTGTTTCAGGGGCTTAACACCTGGATGTCTGACTGAGTAGTTTGCAGGTAGATAAGCCTGTTATTGGAATGCAGGTATCCAGGGCCCTTGTGAATTCACTTTCTGATGAGACTGCACAATTCTTTTCTAAAGCCACACTTCTGAATCTCAACCATGGTTTTCAATGTGAGGGATGCCAGCAGTGGTTGCAAGAAGGTAATTCAGGTGGCTTATCTGAAAAGAATTGTGCAGTCTCATCAGAAAGTGAATTCACAAGGGCCCTGGATACCTGCATTCCAATAACAGGCTTATCTACCTGCAAACTACTCAGTCAGACATCCAGGTGTTAAGCCCCTGAAACAGGATCCCAAATTCTGGGTGATGGACCTTGGCTTGTCTTGTGGGGCATGGGGAGAGACAACTGTCACCAAATCACAGTGAGACTTGTCCTCCACATTTACCCTCTCCCCTCCAGTCCAAAGTGGGAAAAGCCTGGAATAGCCAGTAAAAACAGCTATACCCTTAGCTCTAGAGTTAAAGTTTGGGTTAGAGATAGAGTTGCAGTTGAGAACAACAGAAAATCTAGAACTCTTGCTGGATCAGAGTTGGGAAGTGAATGTCATAGGTTTGGATTGACCAGAAAAGGAAACACCCTTTGGAAGCCTCTTTTGTGCTGTGCCACCCCTCCAATTGTAGCTATTGGCTTTCTGTCTCTCAACCCAAGTTCTAATCCTAAACCTAAACCTAACTGAGGGCAGA
>NW_020932530.1:0-915 GCF_003984885.1 Neopelma chrysocephalum | reverse complement strand
ATGTGAGCCAGCCTACAGAGAGGATTTGAAGTCTTCACCCAGCAAAGAGCATTGAGGGATCAGACAAGGTAAGAGAGGAGAAATAGCTGTGCACAGCCCCGAATAACAGGTGAAGAGGAGATCCTTTTGAAGATTGAGGGACTACCATTCAGGAGAGAGGGAAAGTGAGAAAGTTCAAAACAAAGCACTGAGTACAGAATTAGGAAAGCCAAAGAGAAACAAGCCAGCAAAGATCCTATTTCAGGTGTGTATATTCAGTACTTAGTGCTCTGGCTGCTTTGGTCTGGTTCCCCCAGCTCTGACGGTTTTTCCTCTCTCCCATGCCACTGGTGGCAGAAAAAGGCTTAAAGGCTTTTTTTCTTTCCTTTCAACCACCCACCGTGCACAAATTAGAGTATCTGCCTTCCAGGCTCTGACCTGAGGACTCTGCATAATAAACCAAGGGGAAAGAAAAAAACTGGAGACTGGGGGAGGCAGTTCTACTTCTCTCAATAACCTCCAGCCAAATTACTGTCTCTTCTGACAGTTTTGTTCTTTCCCTTGGTTTATTATGCAGAGTCCTCAGGTCAGAGCCTGGAAGGCAGATACTCTAATTTGTGCACGGTGGGTGGTTGAAAGGAAAGAAAAAAAGCCTTTAAGCCTTTTTCTGCCACCAGTGGCATGGGAGAGAGGAAAAACCGTCAGAGCTGGGGGAACCAGACCAAAGCAGCCAGAGCACTAAGTACTGAATATACACACCTGAAATAGGATCTTTGCTGGCTTGTTTCTCTTTGGCTTTCCTAATTCTGTACTCAGTGCTTTGTTTTGAACTTTCTCACTTTCCCTCTCTCCTGAATGGTAGTCCCTCAATCTTCAAAAGGATCTCCTCTTCACCTGTTATTCGGGGCTGTGCACAGCTATTTCTCCTCTCTTACC
>NW_020932529.1:0-320 GCF_003984885.1 Neopelma chrysocephalum | reverse complement strand
ATGCAGAAATAGGTGGATGATGACTGACCTAACAAGACATAAAAGGGGGAAAAAACCAAAGAACACAAACCAAAATGACAGTTCAAGGGTTAATATGTTCATCTTTTTTTTCCCCCTTTTATGTCTTGTTAGGTCAGTCATCATCCACCTATTTCTGCATATTTTGTGTTAGACATACAACGAAAATATTATGAACACTATAAAAGTAAATGAGAGACTGAAGAATTACCTTGCCAAAAAGCAAAATTCAGAGATTCGGCATGGCATGCAGAAATAGGTGGATGATGACTGACCTAACAAGACATAAAAGGGGGAAAAAA
>NW_020932528.1:0-736 GCF_003984885.1 Neopelma chrysocephalum | reverse complement strand
CACTGGAACTACAGTTAAGACATGGACCTCTTTGTTTTCTAAGGATTCTTTCTGCAAGCATTCTCTGTATGTGTTATCTATACTTCAAGAACTGAGATAGTGAGGAAGAAGCAAAATAATTTGATAAGATAGTATTAGGTAGTTATAAAACTCAAGTTTAATTATTGTTTTGCTTACAGACTTTATTTTTTCATAAGCTCAATTCCTCATTAATAAAAAAGCTATTACAAATCTCTGTAGGACTGAGACCTTCTTGGTATTTGTATCTACAATCTGAAGACTAGAAAATCTTGTGTGTTTGTTTATGGAAAATAATATATTAAAAAATAAAATAAAATACATAGGTTCACACAGCAAACCTCGTACACCAAGGTAGGTTATACTGTGTGAACCTATGTATTTTATTTTATTTTTTAATATATTATTTTCCATAAACAAACACACAAGATTTTCTAGTCTTCAGATTGTAGATACAAATACCAAGAAGGTCTCAGTCCTACAGAGATTTGTAATAGCTTTTTTATTAATGAGGAATTGAGCTTATGAAAAAATAAAGTCTGTAAGCAAAACAATAATTAAACTTGAGTTTTATAACTACCTAATACTATCTTATCAAATTATTTTGCTTCTTCCTCACTATCTCAGTTCTTGAAGTATAGATAACACATACAGAGAATGCTTGCAGAAAGAATCCTTAGAAAACAAAGAGGTCCATGTCTTAACTGTAGTTCCAGTG
>NW_020932527.1:0-401 GCF_003984885.1 Neopelma chrysocephalum | reverse complement strand
CACTCTAACAATGAGTTTTACCAGCAGGAATGTTTGTAGAGAGCTAACAGATAAGAGGATGGATATAGCTGGACTGAGCTCATTTAAATACCCAAGCAAATAGTTGCTGAAGTTTTCCATTATTCTCCCAGTTTGATTTTTAAACCATTGTGAAAGATACAGGTTTTGCACCTTCTTAAACTGCTAAAGACAAAACCAGGAAGATAACAGAAGTCTCTAAGGGCCATTCTCCTCCATAAAGTGAATGTTTCCTTGAGATGTTCTAAAAGATGATGCTGTCAGATGACAGTCTAAAATGTCACTAAAACTCCATCCATACCCATTAGCTCTTCTCTTCTACTCATAATTCATAGAATGTCTTGCTGAAGGACTCCACGGTGTTGCAAGTTTGTCAGTGTAAA
>NW_020932526.1:0-477 GCF_003984885.1 Neopelma chrysocephalum | reverse complement strand
ATGTCTTGCTGAAGGACTCCACGGTGTTGCAAGTTTGTCAGTGTAAAAAGACTTTGGCTTGATGCAGAAGATACTCACTGGTGGTTCCTACCACATGTAGCAAGACATTCTATGAATTATGAGTAGAAGAGAAGAGCTAATGGGTATGGATGGAGTTTTAGTGACATTTTAGACTGTCATCTGACAGCATCATCTTTTAGAACATCTCAAGGAAACATTCACTTTATGGAGGAGAATGGCCCTTAGAGACTTCTGTTATCTTCCTGGTTTTGTCTTTAGCAGTTTAAGAAGGTGCAAAACCTGTATCTTTCACAATGGTTTAAAAATCAAACTGGGAGAATAATGGAAAACTTCAGCAACTATTTGCTTGGGTATTTAAATGAGCTCAGTCCAGCTATATCCATCCTCTTATCTGTTAGCTCTCTGCAAACACTCTAACAATGAGTTTTACCAGCAGGAATGTTTGTAGAGAGCTAA
>NW_020932525.1:0-528 GCF_003984885.1 Neopelma chrysocephalum | reverse complement strand
TACAGGTTTTTCCCAGAGCTTCTGTTTCGGGATGTCAGTTTTTGATTCAATTCTTTCAAATTTTACCAATGCTTCCTCATGTATTTGCTTCAAATGTTGCTCCAGTGGAAAATTACCATAAGTGAAAAACCTGCATTTCAAATAAAAGATTGGGATTAAGCATCAGATTTCACATGAAATTTAGAATATACTCTGAATGTCACATGTTTTCCAATAATTCAGTTACATCTTGAGAAGGGCCTTACAAACAATGTCTCAAAGTTAAAGACCCACCAATTTGGAACATAAGAAAAATCATAAGGCATTTTGAGGCCTCCAAAGCATAAAACCAGCTGAAAAATGTGGAATTTTACCAAGAGGTCTGTGATTTTTATGTATGTTCCAAATTGGTGGGTCTTTAACTTTGAGACATTGTTTGTAAGGCCCTTCTCAAGATGTAACTGAATTATTGGAAAACATGTGACATTCAGAGTATATTCTAAATTTCATGTGAAATCTGATGCTTAATCCCAATCTTTTATTTGAAAT
>NW_020932524.1:0-357 GCF_003984885.1 Neopelma chrysocephalum | reverse complement strand
CACATCTCACCCTTTCTTACTTGATTGAAAATGTCTGTTGTGATAGTTTTTCTTGCAGCATGCTGTGACACAAGAAATAGTTAATAACAATACAAACAGAAAAAGCAAAATTTCAAAGCAAGTTAAAAAGGGTTTGTTTAAATGGACTTGGAGGAGGACAGATCTGCATCTTCCAAATCAGTTTGGACAGCTGCATCTGCTGAGTGACTCCCCCCTTAAAAAAATTGTTTCCAGCCCGAGATGCCACTGCTCCATGGTGTCTAAAAGCTTGGTGATAGCGGTCTTCTGTGGACTACGAGATCCTTAGGAAGGGATGGGTTATGCAGGATGGAACGCAGTTGAGGGGGTGTTTGTGTT
>NW_020932523.1:0-466 GCF_003984885.1 Neopelma chrysocephalum | reverse complement strand
GCTGTACACAAATTTTTGAGGGGTTGATAGCCAGAGGCCCATTGCGAAATTAGGCTTCTGTTAGGCTGTAGTTGGTTTTAAAGTTGTTTTTGTGAGGGTGGGAGATGGGGTTAGAGGTTTTCCCGGTGCTCACCTTTCTCGGTGCGGTGGCCGTCTTGCCGTGATCTGGGGTTCAGCCGGGAAGGACCAGCGGGACGAAAACGCTTCTCTCCGCGTCGTCTGAGCCCTTGTGGCGTGTGGGAGATTTTCTTAAGGTAAAAATCTGTACTTTTGCCCCACGTTTTGCGCCATTTGCCGCTGTCCGAAGAGGGGATGGGACACGAGGAAGGGTGCAAGTAGAATGCCCTATTCACGCGTGCACACTGTCTTTTTGTCAGCTCGGGCGGGGAAAGGGCCAGAACATAGGGCGGAGCATGAGGCAGACAAGCAGGGGAACAAACCAGGATCGGGACATGGACAAAAGGGG
>NW_020932522.1:1164-2967 GCF_003984885.1 Neopelma chrysocephalum | reverse complement strand
AGGTCCATATAATAAAGTCCTGCCAATTGCTGTATGCTTTTCTCCATGCCTGGGAACTGTTCCCATCCTGAACCTTGCTCCTTCACATCTCACCCTTTCTTACTTGATTGAAAATGTCTGTTGTGATAGTCCTTCTTGCAGCATGCTGTGACACAAGAAATAATTAATAACAATACAAACAGAAAAAGCAAAATTTCAAAGCAAGTTAAAAACGGTTTGTTTAAATGGACTTGGAGGAGGACAGATCTGCATCTTCCAAATCAGTTTGGACAGATGCATCTGCTGAGTGACTCCCCCCTTAAAAAATTGTTTCCAGCCCGAGATGCCACTGCTCCATGGTGTCTAAAAGCTTGGTGGTAGTGGTCTTCTGTGGACTACGAGATCCTGTGGAAGGGATGGGTTATGCAGGATGGAACGCAGTTGAGGGGGTGTTTGTGTTAACACAGCACTCCTGGAGCTTGCTGCCTTGTTTCCTGACGGTTCACAGGTGCACTGTTTGAGATCTGGCATTGAATTAAAAGTCACTTTTCTCCTTAAGTCGGGTGATTTTTTTGGGGGCAGTAGTTCTCCGTAGATGTTAGTGAGGGAGCGGCAGTCCTTAGTCCAGTGTCTACCTTTGCCACATCGCTTGCACGGTGTCTTTGGAAGCCGAAATTTTGTGGTTAATTGTGGGCAGTTCTTTTTTATATGTCCTGTCTCACCACAGTGAAAACAGGTTTGTGGTCCAGCTAAAGCTTCAGCTATTAGTCTTGCTTTATGAGAATTAGACCCCACGTTACGACATGCCTTAACCATGACCACAGGAGTGGGATCTTTAAGAGTTCTTAGTATTTGTTGACAATCGTCATTAGATTGTTCTATAGCCAACCTTAAAAATAGTGCATCTTGAGCTTCTGGGTGTTTGACTTGTTTTGCAATGGCTTTCTTTAGCCTTTCTGCAAAGTCTATGAATGGTTCTGTTGGTTTTTGTTGTACGTGTGTATGAAGGTGTAGGTTCATCCGCCTCAGCAATGGTTTGAATAGCTTGGAAGGCTAGATTTTTTGAAATGTCCAATTCATTCACAGGAATCTTGGTTTGGGCCTCATTGGAAATATAAGGTCCCACTCCATAGAGCCTATTAAAGGACTCCAGAACTGGGGTCCCTGTGGTTACAGAGGTTCGCTGAGCATGCTGGCGAATGCGAGTTTGCCATTCATCCAGGAAAAGTGTTGTTTGTATGTTAGTGAAGAAAGCGCTCACTAATTCCTTTATGTCATTTGGAGTGAATGTGTATGCAGCAAAGAGTGAATTCAGTACCCTTATTACATAAGGTGAGTTTAACCCGTAGTCAGTAATAGCTTGTTTTGTATCCTTCAGAACTGGGAGGGGGATGGGTTCCCAGACGGGGTGATTGTCGGGATGATAAAATACAGGAAATGCTTTAACCAAATTCAAATCATCAGCTGTTGACGCTTGTTCCTTTATGTAAGACCATCTGCTCCTCTGGGCACTGGCACCGGAGAAGCCAGGACCATGATTACAAACATGTTGGCATGTATGTGGAGACAGGGAGGTGGAAATAGGTGGGCTATGGGGGAGTGGTGGGCCTTGTGGGGGACAAGCGCAATCTACCGGTGTGGAGGAACAAGTACATCCACAGGGTGGGGGCACTGAAGGGGTTAAAGCGCCAGCTACTGATGCAGCGGCATAAGCGGTGCTGTCGTGGGGAGTGGGGTTTTGGAAAGCAGTACACCGATGCGTTGGAGGTGGGGGGGGTTGGAGGGGAGGGGGGGAGAGAGGGTTTTTTTGGTCGGGGGGGGGGG
>NW_020932522.1:0-1064 GCF_003984885.1 Neopelma chrysocephalum | reverse complement strand
AGGGGAGGGGGGGAGAGAGGGTTTTTTTGGTCGGGGGGGGGTTGAGGAGGGGGCAATGGGGGCGCGGTGCCGGTCGGGCTCGCGCGGGCGGGCTGGGGGGTGGTGCCGACGGGGCTCGCGCGGGCGGGCTGGGGGGCGGGGCCGGCGGGAAGCGCGCGAAATCTTCGCATGCCGTTTGTCCACGCGGCGCCTGGTGCTGCGCTCGCTCCCCGCGCCCCTCGGCCCCGTGCACGTGCACACCACTGCCCAGCTCACCGACACCATGATGCAAAAATCGCTGGTATTCCGCGCTTTGTTTCTCCCTCCCGCCGTCCGCACTCTCACTCCCCCCCCTGCCGTCCCGGGACCTTCGGGGCTTGTCCTTTTCCGGGGATTCGGGCTTGGATTTTTTGGGTTTTTGCTCGGATTCTTGGAGATTTTCATTGGAACTGGTTATTTGGTGTTGTAGCATCATCAGAATCAATCTCCAGGCGATTAATGCCTCAGTAGCAGTTTTGTCTCCCCTCTCATTCGCCTTCCAGATATTGTATCCAATTTTCTCCCAGTCTTTCAGAGACATGCTGTCAGAGACTGTTTCCCCTCCATTTTCAAGCCATTTAGCAAGGGCTTTTGCAGATTTTTGTCTAAGGGGTGTCCCTTTTCCAAAATAAAGTCTTTAAGCTTGCGGTACACGAATTTTTGAGGGGTAGATAGCGAGAGGCCCATATTTTTGAAGTTACTTGGGCTTCCGTTAGTCTGCAGTTGATTTTAAAAATTTTGTGAGGGTGGGAGATGGGATTAGAGGTTTTTCCTGGTGCTCACCGTTTTCCGGTGCGGTGGCCGTCTTGCCGTGATTCTGGAGTTCAGCCGGGAAGGACCAGCGGGACGAAAACGCTTCTCTCCGCGTCGTCTGAGCCCTTGTGGCGTGGGGGAGGTTTTCTTAAGGTAAAAACCTCTACCTTTGCCGAACGCTGGGCGCCATTTGCCGCGGTCCGAAGAGGGGATGGGACACGAGGAAGAGTGCAAGTAGAATGCCCCATTCACGCGTGCACACTGTCTTTTTGTCAGCTCGGGCGGGGAAAGGG
>NW_020932521.1:0-341 GCF_003984885.1 Neopelma chrysocephalum | reverse complement strand
TCAGCAATGGTTTGAATAGCTTGGAAAGCTAGATTTTTTGAAATGTCCAATTCATCCATAGGAATCTTGGTTTGGGCCTCATTGGAAATATAAGGTCCCACTCCATAGAGCCTATTAAAGGACTCCAGAACTGGGGTCCCTGTGGTTATTGAGGCTCGCTGGGCATGCTGGCGAATGCGAGTTTGCCATTCCTCCAGGAAAAGTGTTGTTTGCATGTTAGTGAAGAAAGCGCTCACTAATTCCTTTATGTCATTTGGAGTGAATGTGTATGCAGCAAAGAGTGAACTCAGTACTCTTATTACATAAGGTGAGTTTAACCCGTAGTCAGTAATAGCTTGTTT
>NW_020932520.1:0-583 GCF_003984885.1 Neopelma chrysocephalum | reverse complement strand
CTCCATCCCTGGGAACTGTTCCCATCCTGAATCTTGCTCCTTCACATCTCACCCTTTCTTACTTGATTGAAAATGTCTGCTGTGATAGTCCTTCTTGCAGCATGCTGTGATACAAGAAATAGTTAATAACAATACAAACAGAAAAAGCAAAATTTCAAAGCAAGTTAAAAAGGGTTTGTTTAAATGGACTTGGAGGAGGACAGATCTGCATCTTCCAAATCAGTTTGGACGGCTGCATCTGCTGAGTGACTCCCCCCTTAAAAAATTGTTTCCAGCCCGAGATGCCACTGCTCCATGGTGTCTAAAAGCTTGGTGATAGTGGTCTTCTGTGGACTACGAGATCCTGCAGAAGGGATGGGTTATGCAGGATGGAACGCAGTTGAGGGGGTTCACAGGTGCACTGCTTGAGATCTGGCATTGAATTAAAAGTCACTTTTCTCCTTAAGTCGGGTGATTTTTTCAGGGGCAGTAGTTCTCCGTAGATGTTAGTGAGGGAGCGGCAATCCTTAGTCCAGTGTCTGCCTTTGCCACATCGTTTGCACGGTGTCTTTGGAAGCTGAAATTTTGTGGTTGATAGTGGGCA
>NW_020932519.1:0-366 GCF_003984885.1 Neopelma chrysocephalum | reverse complement strand
CACATCTCACCCTTTCTTACTTGATTGAAAATGTCTGTTGTGATAGTCTTTCTTGCAGCATGCTGTGACACAAGAAATAGTTAATAACAATACAGACAGAAAAAGCAAAATTTCAAAGCAAGTTAAAAAGGGTTTGTTTAAATGGACTTGGAGGAGGACAGATCTGTATCTTCCAAATCAGTTTGGA
The DNA here is from genome assembly GCF_003984885.1 of Neopelma chrysocephalum. Taxonomy (NCBI): domain Eukaryota; kingdom Metazoa; phylum Chordata; class Aves; order Passeriformes; family Pipridae; genus Neopelma; species Neopelma chrysocephalum. The sequence continues at coordinate 179 of NW_020932519.1, read as the reverse complement.
CAGCTGCATCTGCTGAGTGACTCCCCCCTTAAAAAAAATTGTTTCCAGCCCGAGATGCCACTGCTCCATGGTGTCTAAAAGCTTGGTGATAGCGGTCTTCTGTGGACTACGAGAGAAATTTTGTGGTTAATTGTGGGCAGTTCTTTTTTATATGTCCTGTCTCACCACAGTGAAAACAG
>NW_020932518.1:0-2811 GCF_003984885.1 Neopelma chrysocephalum | reverse complement strand
AACCTGTACCTTTGCCCCACGTTGGGCGCCATTTGCCGCGGTCCGAAGAGGGGATGGGACACGAGGAAGAGTGCAAGTAGAATGCCCTATTCACGCGTGCACACTGTCTTTTTGTTGGCTCGGGTGGGGAAAGGGCCAGAACATAGGGCGGAGCATGAGACAGACAAGCAGGGGAACAAACCAGGATCCGGACATGGACAAAAGGGGGAGGAGTGGAGGAAGCAGGGAGCAAGCAAACTCATGGCAAGCCTGGGCACGACCAGGTTGTGCACTGTGTAGTGTGAATACAATGAAACCACATAATAACAGTAAAGTCCATATGATAACGGTAAGGTCCATATAATAAAGTCCTGCCAATTGCTGTATGCTTTTCTCCATGCCTGGGAACTGTTCCCATCCTGAATCTTGCTCCTTCACATCTCACCCTTTCTTACTTGATTGAAAATGTCTGCTGTGATAGTCCTTCTTGCAGCATGCTGTGATACAAGAAATAGTTAATAACAATACAAACAGAAAAAGCAAAATTTCAAAGCAAGTTAAAAAGGGTTTGTTTAAATGGACTTGGAGGAGGACAGATCTGCATCTTCCAAATCAGTTTAGACGGCTGCATCTGCTGAGTGACTCCCCCCTTAAAAAATTGTTTCCAGCCCGAGATGCCACTGCTCCATGGTGTCTAAAAGCTTGGTGATAGTGGTCTTCTGTGGACTACGAGATCCTGCGGAAGGGATGGGTTATGCAGGATGGAACGCAGTTGAGGGGGTGTTTGTGTTAACACAGCACCCCTGGAGCTTGCTGCCTTGTTTCCTGACAGTTCACAGGTGCACTGTTTGAGATCTGGCATTGAATTAAAAGTCACTTTTCTCCTTAAGTCGGGTGATTTTTTCGGGGGCAGCAGTTCTCCGTAGATGTTAGTGCGGGAGCGGCAGTCCTTAGTCCAGTGTCTGCCTTTGCCACATTGCTTGCACGGTGTCTTTGGAAGCTGAAATTTTGTGGTTAATAGTGGGCAGTTCTTTTTTATATGTCCTGTCTCACCACAGTGAAAACAGGTTTGTGGTCCAGCTAAAGCTTCAGCTATTAGTCTTGCTTTATGAGAATTAGACCCCACATTCCGACATGCCTTAATCATGACCATAGGAGTGGGATCTTTAAGAGTTCTTAGTATTTGTTGGCAATCGTCATTAGATTGTTCTATAGCCAACCTTAAAAATGGTGCATCTTGAGCTTCCGGGTGTTTGACTTGTTTTGCAATGGCTTTCTTTAGCCTTTCTGCAAAGTCTATGAATGGTTCTGTTGGTTTTTGTTGTACTTGTGTGTATGAAGGTGTAGGTTCATCCGCCTCAGCAATGGTTTGAATAGCTTGGAAAGCTAGATTTTTTGAAATGTCCAATTCATCCATAGGAATCTTGGTTTGGGCCTCATTGGAAATATAAGGTCCCACTCCATAGAGCCTATTAAAGGACTCCAGAACTGGGGTCCCTGTGGTTATTGAGGCTCGCTGGGCATGCTGGCGAATGCGAGTTTGCCATTCCTCCAGGAAAAGTGTTGTTTGCATATTAGTGAAGAAAGCGCTCACTAATTCCTTTATGTCATTTGGAGTGAATGTGTATGCAGCAAAGAGTGAACTCAGTACTCTTATTACATAAGGTGAGTTTAACCCGTAGTCAGTAATAGCTTGTTTTGTATCCTTCAGAACTGGGAGGGGGATGGGTTCCCAGACAGGGTGATTGTTGGGATGATAAAATACAGGAAATGCTTTAACCAAATTCAAATCATCAGCTGTTGACGCTTGTTCCTTTATGTAAGACCATCTGCTCCTCTGGGCACTGGCACCGGAGAAGCCAGGACCATGATTACAAACATGTTGGCATGTATGTGGAGACAGGGAGGTGGAAATAGGTGGGCTATGGGGGAGTGGTGGGCCTTGTGGGGGACAAGCGCAATCTACCGGTGTGGAGGAACAAGTACATCCACAGGGTGGTGGTACTGAAGGGATTAAAGCGCCAGCTCCTGGCGCGGTGCTGCCGTGGGGAGCGGGGCATTGGAAAGGAGTACATGGATGCTTTGGGGATGGGGGGGGGTTGGAGGGGAGGGGGGCCGAGAAGGTTTTTTTGGTGGGGGGGAGGCGGAGGAGGGGGACGGTGGGGGCGCGGTGCCGGCCGGGCTCGCACAGGGGGGCTGGGGGGCGGGGCCGGCGGGACGCGCGCGAAATCTTCGCCCGCCGTTTCTGCACGCGGCGCCTGGTGCCGCGCTCGCTCCCCGCGCCCCTCGGCCCCGAGCGCGCGCACACCCCCGCCCAGCTCGCCGACGCCATGATGCAAAAACCGCTGGCATTCCGTGCCCCGTTCCTCCCTCCCGCCGTCCGCGCTCCCCCGCCCGCCTAAGCCACTCCGGGACTCCCGGTGCTTGTCGCCCCCAGGGGAACTGGACCTGGACGTTTTGGATTCTTGCTTAGATTCTTGGGGAGTTTCATCCAAACTGGTTATTTGGTGTTGCAGCACCATCAAAATCAGTCTCCAAGCAATTAGTGCTTCGGCTGCGTTTTTTTCTCCTCTCTCCTTTTGTTTCCATATATGGTGTCCAATTTTTTCCCAGTCTTGTATTTTTAAATCGTCCGAGACCACTTCGCCGCGGTTTTCTAGCCATTTTGCAAGCGATTTTGCCGACTTTTTATCTAAGGGGTGTCCATGTTCAATAATAAAGTCTTTTAGCTTGCTGTATACAAATTTTTGAGGGGTTGATAGCCAGAGGCCCATTGCGAAATTACTTAGGCTTCTGTTAGTCTGTAGTTGGTTTTAAAGTTGTTTTTGTGAG
>NW_020932517.1:0-1135 GCF_003984885.1 Neopelma chrysocephalum | reverse complement strand
ATTCCTTTATGTCATTTGGAGTGAATGTGTATGCAGCAAAGAGTGAACTCAGTACCCTTATTACATAAGGTGAGTTTAACCCGTAGTCAGAAATAGCTTGCTTTGTATCCTTCAGAACTGGGAGGGGGATGGGTTCCCAGACAGGGTGATTGTCGGGATGATAAAATACAGGAAATGCTTTAACCAAATTCAAATCATCAGCTGTTGACGCTTGTTCCTTTATGTAAGACCATCTGCTCCTCTGGGCACTGGCACCGGAGAAGCCAGGACCATGATTACAAACATGTTGGCATGTATGTGGAGACAGGGAGGTGGAAATAGGTGGGCTATGGGGGAGTGATGGGCCTTGTGGGGGACAAGCGCAATCTACCGGTGTGGAGGAACAAGTACATCCACAGGGTGGTGGTACTGAAGGGGTTAAAGCGCCAGCTACTGGCGCGGTGCTGCCCAGGGGAGTGGGGCATTGGAAAGGAGTACATGGATGCGTTGGGGATGGGGGGGGTTGGAGGGGAGGGGGGCCGAGAGGGTTTTTTTGGTCGGGGGGAGGCGGAGGAGGGGGACGGTGGGGGCGCGGTGCCGGCCGGGCTCGCACGGGCGGGCCGGGGGGGCGGGGCCGGCGGGACGCGCGCGAAATCTTCGCCCGCCGTTTCTGCACGCGGCGCCTGGTGCCGCGCTCGCTCCCCGCGCCCCTCGGCCCCGTGCGCGCGCACACCACCGCCCAGCTCACCGACGCCATGAGGCAAAAGCCGCTGGCATTCCGCGCCCCGTTCCTCCCTCCTGCAGTCCGCGCTCCCCTGCCCCCCCACGCCACTCCGGGACTCTCGGGGCTTGTCGCCCCCAGGGGAACTGGACCTGGACGTTTTGGATTCTTGCTTGGATTCTTGGAGAGTTTCATCCAAACTGGCTATTTGGTGTTGCAGCACCATCAAAATCAGTCTCCAAGCAATTAGTGCTTCGGCTGCGTTTTTGTCCCCTCTCTCCTTTTGTTTCCATATATGGTGTCCAATTTTTTCCCAGTCTTGTATTTTTAAATCGTCCGAGACCACTTTGCCGCGGTTTTCTAGCCATTTTGCAAGCGATTTCGCCGACTTTTTGTCTAAGGGGTGTCCATGTTCAATAATAAAGTCTTTCAGCT
>NW_020932516.1:0-1556 GCF_003984885.1 Neopelma chrysocephalum | reverse complement strand
AACCTGTACCTTTGCCCCACGTTGGGCGCCATTTGCCGCGGTCCGAAAAGGGGTTGGGACACGAGGAAGGGTGCAAGTAGAATCCCCCATTCACGCGTGCACACTGTCTTTTTGTCAGCTCGGGCGGGGAAAGGGCCAGAACATAGGGCGGAGCATGAGACAGACAAGCAGGGGAACAAACCAGGATCGGGACATGGACAAAAGGGGGAGGAGTGGAGGAAGCAGGGAGCAGGCAAACTCATGGCAAGCCTGGGCACGACCAGGTTGTGCACTGTGTAGTGTGAATACAATGAAACCACATAATAACAGTAAAGTCCATATGATAACTGTAAGGTCCATATAATAAAGTCCTGCCAATTGCTGTATGCTTTTCTCCATGCCTGGGAACTGTTCCCATCCTGAACCTTGCTCCTTCACATCTCACCCTTTCTTACTTGATTGAAAATGTCTGTTGTGATAGTCCTTCTTGCAGTATGCTGTGACACAAGAAATAATTAATAACAATACAAACAGAAAAAGCAAAATTTCAAAGCAAGTTAAAAAGGGTTTGTTTAAATGGACTTGGAGGAGGACAGATCTGCATCTTCCAAATCAGTTTGGACAGATGCATCTGCTGAGTGACTCCCCCCTTAAAAAATTGTTTCCAGCCCGAGATGCCACTGCTCCATGGTGTCTAAAAGCTTGGTGGTAGTGGTCTTCTGTGGACTACGAGATCCTGTGGAAGGGATGGGTTATGCAGGATGGAACGCAGTTGAGGGGGTGTTTGTGTTAACACAGCACCCTTGGAGCTTGCTGCCTTGTTTCCTGACGGTTCACAGGTGCACTGTTTGAGATCTGGCATTGAATTAAAAGTCACGTTTCTCCTTAAGTCGGGTGATTTTTTCGGGGGCAGCAGTTCTCCGTAGATGTTAGTGCGGGAGCGGCAGTCCTTAGTCCAGTGTCTGCCTTTGCCACATCGCTTGCACGGTGTCTTTGGAAGCTGAAATTTTGTGGTTAATCGTGGGCAGTTCTTTTTTATATGTCCTGTCTCACCACAGTGAAAACAGGTTTGTGGTCCAGCTAAAGCTTCAGCTATTAGTCTTGCTTTATGAGAATTAGACCCCACATTCCGACATGCCTTAACCATGACCATAGGAGTGGGATCTTTAAGAGTTCTTAGTATTTGTTGGCAATCGTCATTAGATTGTTCTATAGCCAACCTTAAAAATAGTGCATCTTGAGCTTCTGGGTGTTTGACTTGTTTTGCAATGGCTTTCTTTAGCCTTTCTGCAAAGTCTATGAATGGTTCTGTTGGTTTTTGTTGTACTTGTGTGTATGAAGGTGTAGGTTCATCCGCCTCAGCAATGGTTTGAATAGCTTGGAAGGCTAGATTTTTTGAAATGTCCAATTCATTCACAGGAATCTTGGTTTGGGCCTCATTGGAAATATAAGGTCCCGCTCCATAGAGCCTATTAAAGGACTCCAGAACTGGGGTCCCTGTGGTTATTGAGGCTCGCTGGGCATGCTGGTGAATGCGAGTTTGCCATTCATCCAGGAAAAGTGTTGTTTGCATGTTA
>NW_020932515.1:0-2765 GCF_003984885.1 Neopelma chrysocephalum | reverse complement strand
TGTAAGGTCCATATAATAAAGTCCTGCCAATTGCTGTATGCTTTTCTTCATGCCTGGGAACTGTTCCCATCCTGAATCTTGCTCCTTCACATCTCACCCTTTCTTACTTGATTGAAAATGTCTGCTGTGATAGTCCTTCTTGTAGCATGCTGTGATACAAGAAATAGTTAATAACAATACAAACAGAAAAAGCAAAATTTCAAAGCAAGTTAAAAAGGGTTTGTTTAAATGGACTTGGAGGAGGACAGATCTGCATCTTCCAAATCAGTTTGGACAGATGCATCTGCTGAGTGACTCCCCCCTTAAAAAATTGTTTCCAGCCCGAGATGCCACTGCTCCATGGTGTCTAAAAACTTGGTGATAGTGGTCTTCTGTGGACTACGAGATCCTGCGGAAGGGATGGGTTATGCAGGATGGAACGCAGTTGAGGGGGTGTTTGTGTTAACACAGCACCCCTGGAGCTTGCTGCCTTGTTTCCTGACAGTTCACAGGTGCACTGTTTGAGATCTGGCATTGAATTAAAAGTCACTTTTCTCCTTAAGTCGGGTGATTTTTTCGGGGGCAGCAGTTCTCCGTAGATGTTAGTGAGGGAGCGGCAATCCTTAGTCCAGTGTCTGCCTTTGCCACATCGCTTGCACGGTGTCTTTGGAAGCTGAAATTTTGTGGTTGATAGTGGGCAGTTCTTTTTTATATGTCCTGTCTCACCACAGTGAAAACAGGTTTGTGGTCCAGCTAAAGCTTCAGCTATTAGTCTTGCTTTATGAGAATTAGACCCCACATTACGACATGCCTTAACCATGACCATAGGAGTGGGATCTTTAAGAGTTCTTAGTATTTGTTGGCAATTGTCATTAGATTGTTCTATAGCCAACCTTAAAAATAGTGCATCTTGAGCTTCTGGGTGTTTGACTTGTTTTGCAATGGCTTTCTTTAGCCTTTCTGCAAAGTCTATGAATGGTTCTGTTGGTTTTTGTTGTACTTGTGTGTATGAAGGTGTAGGTTCATCCGCCTCAGCAATGGTTTGAATAGCTTGGAAAGCTAGATTTTTTGAAATGTCCAATTCATCCATAGGAATCTTGGTTTGGGCCTCATTGGAAATATAAGGTCCCACTCCATAGAGCCTATTAAAGGACTCCAGAACTGGGGTCCCTGTGGTTATTGAGGCTCGCTGGGCATGCTGGCGAATGCGAGTTTGCCATTCCTCCAGGAAAAGTGTTGTTTGCATGTTAGTGAAGAAAGCGCTCACTAATTCCTTTATGTCATTTGGAGTGAATGTGTATGCAGCAAAGAGTGAACTCAGTACTCTTATTACATAAGGTGAGTTTAACCCGTAGTCAGTAATAGCTTGTTTTGTATCCTTCAGAACTGGGAGGGGGATGGGTTCCCAGACAGGGTGATTGTCGGGATGATAAAATACAGGAAATGCTTTAACCAAATTCAAATCATCAGCTGTTGACGCTTGTTCCTTTATGTAAGACCATCTGCTCCTCTGGGCACTGGCACCGGAGAAGCCAGGACCATGATTACAAACATGTTGGCATGTATGTGGAGACAGGGAGGTGGAAATAGGTGGGCTATGGGGGAGTGGTGGGCCTTGTGGGGGACAAGCGCAATCTACCGGTGCGGAGGAACAAGTAGATCCACAGGGTGGTGGTACTGAAGGGGTTAAAGCGCCAGCTACTGGCGCGGTGCTGCCGTGGGGAGTGGGGCATTGGAAAGGAGTACATGCATGCGTTGGGGATGGGGGGGGGTTGGAGGGGAGAGGGGCCGAGAGGGTTTTTTTGGTGGGGGGGAGGCGGAGGAGGGGGACGGTGGGGGCGCGGTGCCGGCCGGGCTCGCGCGGGCGGGCCGGGGGGGCGGGGCCGGCGGGACGCGCGCGAAATCTTCGCACGCCGTTTCTGCACGCGGCGCCTGGTGCCGCGCTCGCTCCCCGCGCCCCTCGGCCCCGAGCGCGCGCACACCACCGCCCAGCTCGCCGACGCCATGATGCAAAAGCCGCTGGCATTCCGTGCCCCGTTCCTCCCTCCCGCCGTCCGCGCTCCCCCGCCCCCCCACGCCACTCCGGGACTCCCGGGGCTTGTCGCCCCCAGGGGATCTGGACCTGGACGTTTTGGATTCTTGCTTGGATTCTTGGAGAGTTTCATCCAAACTGGTTATTTGGTGTTGCAGCAGCATCAAAATCAGTCTCCAAGCAATTAGTGCTTCGGCTGCGTTTTTGTCCCCTCTCTCCTTTTGTTTCCATTTTTTCCCAGTCTTGTATTTTTAAATCGTCCGAGACCACTTCGCTGCGGTTTTCTAGCCATTTTGCAAGCGATTTCGCCGACTTTTTGTCTAAGGGGTGTCCATGTTCAATAATAAAGTCTTTCAGCTTGCTGTACACAAATTTTTGAGGGGTTGATAGCCAGAGGCCCATTGCGAAATTAGGCTTCTGTTAGGCTGTAGTTGGTTTTAAAGTTGTTTTTGTGAGGGTGGGAGATGGGGTTAGAGGTTTTCCCGGTGCTCACCTTTCTCGGTGCGGTGGCCGTCTTGCCGTGATCTGGGGTTCAGCCGGGAAGGACCAGCGGGACGAAAACGCTTCTCTCCGCGTCGTCTGAGCCCTTGTGGCGTGTGGGAGATTTTCTTAAGGTAAAAATCTGTACTTTTGCCCCACGTTTTGCGCCATTTGCCGCTGTCCGAAGAGGGGATGGGACACGAGGAAGGGTGCAAGTAGAATGCCCTATTCACGCGTGCACACTGTCTTTTTGTCAGCTCGGGCGGGGAAAGGG
>NW_020932514.1:0-1418 GCF_003984885.1 Neopelma chrysocephalum | reverse complement strand
CTTATTACATAAGGTGAGTTTAACCCGTAGTCAGTAATAGCTTGTTTTGTATCCTTCAGAACTGGGAGGGGGATGGGTTCCCAGACGGGGTGATTGTCGGGATGATAAAATACAGGAAATGCTTTAACCAAATTCAAATCATCAGCTGTTGACGCTTGTTCCTTTATGTAAGACCATCTGCTCCTCTGGGCACTGGCACCGGAGAAGCCAGGACCATGATTACAAACATGTTGGCATGTAAGTGGAGACAGGGAGGTGGAAATAGGTGGGCTATGGGGGAGTGGTGGGCCTTGTGGGGGACAAGCGCAATCTACCGGTGTGGAGGAACAAGTACATCCACAGGGTGGTGGTACTGAAGGGGTTAAAGCGCCAGCTACTGGCGCGGTGCTGCCGTGGGGACTGGGGCATTGGAAAGGAGTACATGCATGCGTTGGGGATGGGGGGGGTTGGAGGGGACGGGGGCCGAGAGGGTTTTTTTGGTGGGGGGGAGGCGGAGGAGGGGGACGGTGGGGGCGCGGTGCCGGCCGGGCTCGCGCGGGCGGGCCGGGGGGGCGGGGCCGGCGGGACGCGCGCGAAATCTTCGCCCGCCGTTTCTCCACGCGGCACCTGGTGCCGCGCTCGCTCCCCGCGCCCCTCGGCCCCGTGCGCGCGCACACCACCGCCCAGCTCGCCGACGCCATGATGCAAAAACCGCTGGCATTCCGTGCCCCGTTCCTCCCTCCCGCCGTCCGCGCTCCGCCACCCCCCCCCGCCACTCCGGGACTCCCGGGGCTTGTCGCCCCCAGGGGATCTGGACCTGGACATTTTGGATTCTTGCTTGGATTCTTGGAGAGTTTCATCCAAACTGGTTATTTGGTGTTGCAGCACCATCAAAATCAGTCTCCAAGCAATTAGTGCTTCGGCTGCGTTTTTGTCCCCTCTCTCCTTTTGTTTCCATATATGGTGTCCAATTTTTTCCCAGTCTTGTATTTTTAAATCATCCGAGACCACTTCGCTGCGGTTTTCTAGCCATTTTGCAAGCGATTTCGCCGACTTTTTGTCTAAGGGGTGTCCATGTTCAATAATAAAGTCTTTCAGCTCGCTGTACACAAATTTTTGAGGGGTTGATAGCCAGAGGCCCATTGCGAAATTAGGCTTCTGTTAGGCTGTAGTTGGTTTTAAAGTTGTTTTTGTGAGGGTGGGAGATGGGGTTAGAGGTTTTCCCGGTGCTCACCTTTCTCGGTGCGGTGGCCGTCTTGCCGTGATCTGGGGTTCAGCCGGGAAGGACCAGCGGAACGAAAACGCTTCTCTCTGCGTCGTCTGAGCCCTTGTGGCGTGTGGGAGATTTTCTTAAGGTAAAAACCTGTACTTTTGCCCCACGTTTTGCGCCATTTGCCGCTGTCCGAAGAGGGGATGGGACACAAGGAAGGGTGCAAGTA
>NW_020932513.1:0-362 GCF_003984885.1 Neopelma chrysocephalum | reverse complement strand
GTGGGCAGTTCTTTTTTATATGTCCTGTCTCACCACAGTGAAAACAGGTTTGTGGTCCAGCTAAAGCTTCAGCTATTAGTCTTGCTTTATGAGAATTAGACCCCACATTACGACATGCCTTAACCATGACCATAGGAGTGGGATCTTTAAGAGTTCTTAGTATTTGTTGGCAATCGTCATTAGATTGTTCTATAGCCAACCTTAAAAATAGTGCATCTTGAGCTTCTGGGTGTTCGACTTGTTTTGCAATGGCTTTCTTTAGCCTTTCTGCAAAGTCTATGAATGGTTCTGTTGGTTTTTGTTGTACGTGTGTATGAAGGTGTAGGTTCATCCGCCTCAGCAATGGTTTGAATAGCTTGGAA
>NW_020932512.1:0-2120 GCF_003984885.1 Neopelma chrysocephalum | reverse complement strand
TCAGCAATGGTTTGAATAGCTTGGAAAGCTAGATTTTTTGAAATGTCTAATTCATTCACAGGAATCTTGGTTTGGGCCTCATTGGAAATATAAGGTCCCACTCCGTAGAGCCTATTAAAAGCCTCCAGAACTGGGGTGCCTGTGGTTACAGAGGTTCGCTGGGCATGCTGGCGAATGCGAGTTTGCCATTCGTCCAGGAAAAGTGTTGCTTGCATGTTAGTGAAGAAAGCGCTTACTAATTCCTTTATGTCATTTGGAGTGAATGTGTATGCAGCAAAGAGTGAATTCAGTACCCTTATTACATAAGGTGAGTTTAACCCGTAGTCAGTAATAGCTTGTTTTGTATCCTTCAGAACTGGGAGGGGGATGGGTTCCCAGACAGGGTGATTGTCGGGATGATAAAATACAGGAAACGCTTTAACTAAATTCAAATCATCAGCTGTCACTGCTTGTTCCTTTATGTAAGACCATCTGCTTCTCTGGGCACTGGCGCCGGAGAAGCCAGGACCATGATGACAAACATGTTGGCATGTATGTGGAGACAGGGAGGTGGAAATAGGTGGGGCATGGGAGAGCAGTGGGCCCTGTGGGGGACAAGTACATCCACAGGGTGGGGGCACTGAAGGGGTTAAAGCGCCAGCTACTGATGCAGCGGCATAAGCGGTGCTGTCGTGGGGAGTGGGGTTTTGGAAAGCAGTACACCGATGCGTTGGAGGTGGGGGGGGTTGGAGGGGAGGGGGGGAGAGAGGGTTTTTTTGGTCGGGGGGGGGGTTGAGGAGGGGGACAATGGAGGCGCGGTGCCGGCCGGGCTCGCGTGGGCGGGCTGGGGGGTGGTGCCGACGGGGCTCGCGCGGGCGGGCTGGGGGGCGGGGCCGGCGGGACGCGCGCGAAATCTTCGCATGCCGTTTGTTCACGCGGCGCCTGGTGCTGCGCTCGCTCCCCGCGCCCCTCGGCCCCGTGCACGTGCACACCACTGCCCAGCTCACCGACGCCATGATGCAAAAATCGCTGGTATTCTGCGCTTTGTTTCTCCCTCCCGCCGTCTGCACTCTCACTCCCCCCCCCGCCGTCCCGGGACCTTCGGAGCTTGTCCTTTTCCGGGGATTCGGGCTTGGATTTTTTGGGTTTTTGCTCGGATTCTTGGAGATTTTCACTGGAACTGGTTATTTGGTGTTGTAGCATCATCAGAATCAATCTCCAGGCGATTAATGCCTCAGTAGCAGTTTTGTCTCCCCTCTCATTCGCTTTCCAGATATTGTATCCAATTTTCTCCCAGTCTTTTAGAGACATGCTGTCGGAGACTGTTTCCCCTCCATTTTCAAGCCATTTAGCAAGGGCTTTTGCAGATTTTTTGTCTAAGGGGTGTCCCTTTTCCAAAATAAAGTCTTTAAGCTTGCGGTACACGAATTTTTGAGGGGTAGATAGCGAGAGGCCCATATTTTTGAAGTTACTTGGGCTTCCGTTAGTCTGCAGTTGATTTTAAAAATTTTGTGAGGGTGGGAGATGGGATTAGAGGTTTTTCCTGGTGCTCACCGTTTTCCGGTGCGGTGGCCGTCTTGCCGTGATTCTGGAGTTCAGCCGGGAAGGACCAGCGGGACGAAAACGCTTCTCTCCGCGTCGTCTGAGCCCTTGTGGCGTGGGGGAGGTTTTCTTAAGGTAAAAACCTCTACCTTTGCCGAACGCTGGGCGCCATTTGCCGCGGTCCGAAGAGGGGATCGGACACGAGGAAGGGTGCAAGTAGAAAGCCCTATTCACGTGTGCCCCCTGTCTTTTTTCAGCTCGGGCGGGGAAAAGCCCAGAACATAGGGCGGAGCATGAGACAGACAAGCAGGGGAACAAACCAAGATAGGGACATGGACAAAAGGGGGAGGAGTGGAGGAAGCAGGGAGCAGGCAAACTCATGGCAAGCCTGGGCATGACCAGGTTGTGCACTGTGTAGTGTGAATACAATGAAACCACATAATAACAGTAAAGTCCATATGATAACTGTAAGGTCCATATAATAAAGTCCTGCCAATTGCTGTATGCTTTTCTCCACGCCTGGAACTGCTCCCATCCTGAATCTTGCTCCTTCACATCTCACCCTTTCTTACTTGATTGAAAATGTCTGTTGTGATAGT
>NW_020932511.1:0-333 GCF_003984885.1 Neopelma chrysocephalum | reverse complement strand
GGGCACAGCTCAACACATATCCCGCGGGCACCGAGGGGAGACGGAGGGGTGCTGTGCCTCACCCTGCACTCCTGTGCCCCCCATGTCCCTTAGCGTCCCCCTCGGGGTGTCCCCGCCGTGACCAGTCGTGTCCCCTCCGTGTCCCCTCCGTGTCCCCTCCATGTGCCCCCGGCCCGGCCCGCGGGGACGCGCTGCAGTTACCGCGGTGGCCGCCAGGTGGCGACGTTGTAACGGGCGCGGTGCGGGCGCTGCCCGGGCCCGGGGGAGAGAGGAGAGGGATGGGGGAAAAGGGATGGGGGAGAGGGATGGATGGGGGCAAAGGGCTGGGGGAGA
>NW_020932510.1:0-334 GCF_003984885.1 Neopelma chrysocephalum | reverse complement strand
GGGCACAGCTCAACACATATCCCGCGGGCACCGAGGGGAGACGGAGGAGTGCTGTGCCCCTGAGATGCCTCACCCTGCACTCCTGTGCCCCCCATGTCCCTTAGCGTCCCCCTCGGGGTGTCCCCGCCGTGACCAGTCGTGTCCCCTCCGTGTCCCCTCCGTGTCCCCTCCATGTGCCCCCGGCCCGGCCCGCGGGGACGCGCTGCAGTTACCGCGGTGGCCGCCAGGTGGCGACGTTGTAACGGGCGCGGTGCGGGCGCTGCCCGGGCCCGGGGGAGAGAGGAGAGGGATGGGGGCAAAGGGATGGGGGAGAGGGATGGATGGGGGCAAAGGG
>NW_020932509.1:0-334 GCF_003984885.1 Neopelma chrysocephalum | reverse complement strand
GGGCACAGCTCAACACATATCCCGCGGGCACCGAGGGGAGACGGAGGAGTGCTGTGCCCCTGAGATGCCTCACCCTGCACTCCTGTGCCCCCCATGTCCCTTAGCGTCCCCCTCGGGGTGTCCCCGCCGTGACCAGTCGTGTCCCCTCCGTGTCCCCTCCGTGTCCCCTCCATGTGCCCCCGGCCCGGCCCGCGGGGACGCGCTGCAGTTACCGCGGTGGCCGCCAGGTGGCGACGTTGTAACGGGCGCGGTGCGGGCGCTGCCCGGGCCCGGGGGAGAGAGGAGAGGGATGGGGGCAAAGGGATGGGGGAGAGGGATGGATGGGGGCAAAGGG
>NW_020932508.1:0-334 GCF_003984885.1 Neopelma chrysocephalum | reverse complement strand
GGGCACAGCTCAACACATATCCCGCGGGCACCGAGGGGAGACGGAGGAGTGCTGTGCCCCTGAGATGCCTCACCCTGCACTCCTGTGCCCCCCATGTCCCTTAGCGTCCCCCTCGGGGTGTCCCCGCCGTGACCAGTCGTGTCCCCTCCGTGTCCCCTCCGTGTCCCCTCCATGTGCCCCCGGCCCGGCCCGCGGGGACGCGCTGCAGTTACCGCGGTGGCCGCCAGGTGGCGACGTTGTAACGGGCGCGGTGCGGGCGCTGCCCGGGCCCGGGGGAGAGAGGAGAGGGATGGGGGCAAAGGGATGGGGGAGAGGGATGGATGGGGGCAAAGGG
>NW_020932507.1:0-497 GCF_003984885.1 Neopelma chrysocephalum | reverse complement strand
AAGCACCAGACAAAAGCACAACATACAGGAAACCTTAACCCTCTTGCCATTTCTCATACCATTGGTGGTTTCAATTTGAATGTTTTGAAAACAAGAGTGTGTATTTTCTTTCCCTTTTGTGAAGCTCCAAATTGAATGTGCCAGGAGTGCGGTGACAGAGAAAGCAAGAGGGTTAAGGTTTCCTGTATGTTGTGCTTTTGTCTGGTGCTTGTAGGACCTCTGATAGATGGTTTGATTAGTTCTTTTGATTAGCAAGAGATATTAATTATAAGCTAGTGATGAACAGAGGGTTGCACATCCATTGCATGTAGCCACATCAAACTGAAGTGTGAGTGACTGTATCAACTGAATTGCAAGGAGATCTGTGCAACCCTCTGTTCATCACTAGCTTATAATTAATATCTCTTGCTAATCAAAAGAACTAATCAAACCATCTATCAGAGGTCCTACAAGCACCAGACAAAAGCACAACATACAGGAAACCTTAACCCTCTTGC
>NW_020932506.1:0-837 GCF_003984885.1 Neopelma chrysocephalum | reverse complement strand
GCAGATACATGAGTGTGTTCCATAACCAGAGCAGATAGATGAGTGTGCTCGTCTCCATTAACGGGACCGTGTGGGCTAATGACGGCACCTCCCGCTGCTCCCGCTTGTTTGCTGCTGATTGTTGGGTAATGTTCGGCAGCAGGAGGTAAATTCCTCTCCAATTTTGAGCCCCGTTGCAGCACACAAACCCCACTGTGAGGAGTCACGGTGATTGAGCTCTCGAATCGAGTCCCACGCTGATAACTATAAATCAGCCCTATTATACCCTGCGCCCGACAGCTGGAACCCTCCCTCCGTGTGCCTGTGGCACAGAGAGCTGGAGCTGCACCGGGATGTTCTGTGCCTGTGCAGGGCTGGCACTGGGTGTTCTGTGTCTGGGAAGGGCTGGCACTGGACTTTGGGGTGTTTATGCTCGTCCAGAGAAAGGCCTGAGTTGCTGTGCCCGCTGAAGGTCAAGCTGATGCTCGGGGTGTGCCTTTGAAGGCCTGTTCCTGCTCTGCTCTGGGATCTCAGGGCTTGAAGTGTGGCAGCTGTTTTGGGGATAGGAGTTTGTTCCAGCTGCTCTTCAGTCCTCTTTGCCAGGCAGGATCTGTGTTTTAGGAGATGCTCGGAATGAGCTGTGCATTCTGCATTTTTATGAGGCTAAAGTGATACACATGGGGTAAGGGAATAATTACAATGGGGTGGTGGACTTGGGGCAATAGGACACGTTTTGAAACACTCAGGTTGGGTTATTGCAAGATTTATCAGGTTAAGTTCCACCGTCTTTGGTTAAGGAAGGAGACAACTTAGTTGTTTCTAGAGCTATTTTCATAGATTTCAAACCTTCCATCTCCT
>NW_020932505.1:0-899 GCF_003984885.1 Neopelma chrysocephalum | reverse complement strand
GATACATGAGTGTGTTCCATAACCAGAGCAGATAGATGAGTGTGTTCTATAAGCAGAGCAGATAGATGAGTGTGCTCGTCTCCATTAACGGGACCGTGTGGGCTAATGACGGCACCTCCCGCTGCTCCCGCTTGTTTGCTGCTGATTGTTGGGTAATGTTCGGCAGCAGGAGGTAAATTCCTCTCCAATTTTGAGCCCCGTTGCAGCACACAAACCCCACTGTGTGAGGAGTCACGGTGATTGAGCTCTCGAATCGAGTCCCACGCTGATAACTATAAATCAGCCCTATTATACCCTGCGCCCGACAGCTGGAACCCTCCCTCCGTGTGCCTGTGGCACAGAGAGCTGGAGCTGCACTGGGATGTTCTGTGCCTGTGCAGGGCTGGCACCGGGTGTTCCGTGCCTGGGAAGGGCTGGCACTGGATGTTCTGTGTCTGCGCAGGGCTGACACTGGACTTTGGGGTGTTTATGCTCGTGCAGAGGAAGGCCTGAGGTTGCCGTGCCCGCTGAAGGTCAAGCTGATGCTCAGGGTGTGCCTTTGAAGGCCTGTTCCTGCTTTGCTCTGGGATCTCAGGGCTTGAAGTGTGGCAGCTGTTTTGGGGATAGGAGTTTGTTCCAGCTGCTCTTCAGTCCTCTTTGCCAGGCAGGATCTGTGGTTTAGGAGATGCTCGGAATGAGCTGTGCATTCTGCATTTTTATGAGGCTAAAGTGATACACATGGGATAAGGGAATAATTACAATGGGGTGGTGGACTTGGGGCAATAGGACACGTTTTGAAACACTCAGGTTGGGTTATTGCAAGATTTATCAGGTTAAGTTCCACCGTCTTTGGTTAAGGAAGGAGACAACTTAAGTTGTTTCTAGAGCTATTTTCATAGATTTCAAACCTTCCATCTCCT
>NW_020932504.1:0-640 GCF_003984885.1 Neopelma chrysocephalum | reverse complement strand
TGTAGTACTCTTGAGATGTTGAAGACAATATCATAGGAAACCAAAGCAACAGCTACTCAGAGTGTTAAGGTTTAAAATGAGCCCTTTTGGTGTGAATGGCTTATGTTGGGTTTTT
The DNA here is from genome assembly GCF_003984885.1 of Neopelma chrysocephalum. NCBI lineage: Eukaryota > Metazoa > Chordata > Aves > Passeriformes > Pipridae > Neopelma > Neopelma chrysocephalum. Next base: position 525 of record NW_020932504.1, on the reverse strand, counting down.
GGTTTCCTCCTTCAGTTTGCCAAGGCAGCAGAAATACCTACAGGGACTGCTGTTTGTCTGATCTGAAACATCTGATGGGCATTGAAGTCCATGATTATTTTGGGATGCAGAGCAATGTGGCCATACAGATAGAAGTTTACAGCTTCAGAAAAGTTTGTGGGCATCCTCCTGTTGCCTTGGCAGCAGGCTCCAAAGAGGCAGAAAGGTGAAGGCAGAGTTGTTTTTTTCTGTAGAGGACACGCAGCGTTTTGCACCGTGCCAAGGTCACCTGCACCTCCCGAGGTTTGTGAGCCATTTTACTACCTGGGAGATTTGCACCTCCCAGAGCCCAGTCTCTCAAGTTAATGTGGAGATCTCGGTGGATTCACTGGAATGTCGAAGCTCTTTGCCTGTATCTTGTCTCTCTCTGTGTCCTGGACTCTTTCTTGCCTGTACTCCCCAGCCTGGCAACCCCATAACCAGAGCAGAAAGATGAGTATGTTCCATAACCAGAGCAGATACATGAGTGTGTTCCATAACCAGAGC
>NW_020932503.1:0-613 GCF_003984885.1 Neopelma chrysocephalum | reverse complement strand
TGTAGTACTCTTGAGATGTTGAAGACAATATCATAGGAAACCAAAGCTACAGCTACCCAGAGTGTTAAGGTTTAAAATGAGCCCTTTTGGTGTGAATGGCTTATGTTGGGTTTTTGGTTTCCTTCTTCAGTTTGCCAAGGCAGCAGAAATACCTACAGGGACTGCTGTTTGTCTAATCTGAAACATCTGATGGGCATTGAAGTCCATGATTATTTTGGGATGCAGAGCAATGTGGCCATACAGATAGAAGTTTACAGCTTCAGAAAAGTTTGTGGGCGTCCTCCTGTTGCCTTGGCAGCAGGCTCCAAAGAGGCAGAAAGGTGAAGGCAGAGTTGGTTTTTTCTGTAGAGGACACGCAGTGTTTTGCACCGTGCCAAGGTCACCTGCACCTCCCGAGGTTTGTGAGCCATTTTACTACCTGGGAGATTTGCACCTCCCAGAGCCCAGTCTCTCAAGTTAATGTGGAGATCTCAGTGGACTCACTGTAATGTCGAAGCTCTTTGCCTGTATCTTGTCTCTCTCCGTGTCCTGGACTCTTTCTTGCCTGTACTCCCCAGCCTGGCAACTCCATAACCAGAGCAGATAGATGAGTGTGTTCCATAACCAGAGCAGA
>NW_020932502.1:0-360 GCF_003984885.1 Neopelma chrysocephalum | reverse complement strand
CAGACCTCTAAGTGGACTCAATGCATATACAGGTTTTCCCAGCCTTGGGTTTCCTACCTGGATCATCCCAGACTTGACAGGGGACTCTTTGCATGTAGAGGTTATTCCAGTCTTGGTTTTCCTACCTGGATCATCACAAACCTCTAAGTGCACTTATTGCATGTAGAAGTCATTCCAACTTGGAGTTTCCTACCAGGATCACCACAGATCAGGAAGGGGACTCTTTGCACACAGAGGTTATTCCAGCCCTGGATTTCACACCTGGATCACCACAAACCTCTAAGTGAACTCAATGCATATACAGGTTATGCCAGCCTTGGGTTTCCTACCTGGATCATCCCAGACCTGGCAGGGGACTCT
>NW_020932501.1:0-446 GCF_003984885.1 Neopelma chrysocephalum | reverse complement strand
ACAGGTTAAAAAGCCTCCATTACCTTCCCAACAGCACCATTTTTTTTTGGTAACTTTAGGAGAAAAGACTAATTTATAATTGTAATTCCTTTTGTAACATAGATCCATATTAGTATTTTTTGAGACTTCCACAAAGGGAGTATTCCCAAGGCATGGCTCAGATGGGAGCTCTCATGGAACCTCAAAGGGGAAAAGCTCACCCCACCCAAACTGGTTAAAAAGCCTCCATCACCTTCTCAACAGCAGCTTTTTTTTTTTTTTGTAATTTTAGGAGAAAAGACTAATTTGTAATTGTAATTCCTTTTGTAACATAGATCCACATGAGTATTTTTTGAGACTCACACAAAGGGAGTATTCCCAAAGTATGGCTCAGATGGGAGCGCTCAGGGGGTCTCAAAGGGGAAAAGCTCACCCTACCCAAACAGGTTAAAAAGCCTCCATTACCT
>NW_020932500.1:0-310 GCF_003984885.1 Neopelma chrysocephalum | reverse complement strand
CGCCATCCTCCTCCTCCTGCGGCTCAAGGGCACCATCGCCATCCTCCCTCCTGCGGCTCAAGGGCACCATCACCATCCTCCTCCTGCGGCTCAAGGGCACCATCGCCATCCTCCTCCTCCTCCTCCTCCTCCTCCTCCTCCTCCTCCTCCTCTCCCGCCACGGGCAGCGCGAGCGGTGCGCGGCGGCCGCCAGGTGGCGCCAGCGGATAAGGCACAGGCGGGCTCGGCCCGCGCGACCCCTCACGGACCCGGCGAGGCCTCCCGGCTTCTCCAGCGGTAATTTTGTCACTTGTTTTTAAGGTACCCAGTT
>NW_020932499.1:0-353 GCF_003984885.1 Neopelma chrysocephalum | reverse complement strand
TCCTCCTCCTCCTGCGGCTCAAGGGCACCATCGCCATCCTCCTCCTGCGGCTCAAGGGCACCATCACCATCCTCCTCCTGCGGCTCAAGGGCACCATCACCATCCTCCTCCTGCGGCTCAAGGGCACCATCGCCATCCTCCCTCGGGCGGCTCAAGGGCACCATCACCATCCTCCTCCTCCTCCTGCTCCTCCTCTCCCGCCACGGGCAGCGCGAGCGGCGTGCGGCGGCCGCCAGGTGGCGCCAGCGGATAAGGCACAGGCGGGCTCGGCCCGCGCGACCCCTCACGGACCCGGCGAGGCCTCCGGGCTTCTCCAGCGGTAATTTTGTCACTTGTTTTTAAGGTACCCAGTT
>NW_020932498.1:0-325 GCF_003984885.1 Neopelma chrysocephalum | reverse complement strand
ATGGCCTCGAAAAGAGCATTGGTGATTTTAGCAAAAGGGGCAGAGGAGGGTAGAAAAAGACAATGTGGTTAGAAAGCAAATGCCCTAGTACAAATCCTTCCTGATGCTGAAACTTAACAGTGAGTTATTTGCATTTTTGTATTATCTTTCACTTAAACCAACTCAAAATGGTTTAATCAATATTCATAGCAGTTCTGTTTAACTAAAGAGCTTTTTAAAAAAAAATGCATTATGATACTAAGAGGTTAAGGCACTTGTGCAGTGGGAGGCACAGCACATCAGCATCAGGAAGGATTTGTACTAGGGCATTTGCTTTCTAACCACA
>NW_020932497.1:0-405 GCF_003984885.1 Neopelma chrysocephalum | reverse complement strand
ACCAGTTTTGGGGATTCCTGCCCAGTACAACCAGTTGGCCCCTCCATCAGGTTGCATTTGCTGCTCTCTTCATCTCCTGGGTGATCAGAGCAGAACCACCAACCAGGACAAGGATCTCTGGGATTTAAACCCAATCCTTTCTTTCCTTCCCCAAATCCCAACCACTTCCCTGACTGGGATCACAGGCACAAGTCCTCAAATAGCCTTGTCTGAACAACAGAGTGAGCAGCAATTACACCAGGAGAGGTTTAAGTTGGATATTAGGGAAAATTTCTTCCCAGAAAGGGCTGTCCAGCCCTGGCAGTGCTGGAATCCCCATTCCTGGAGGGATTTAACAGCCATGTGGATGTGGCACTCAGGGACATGGGTCAGTGGTGGCCTTGGCAGTGCTGGGGAAACATTTGG
>NW_020932496.1:0-405 GCF_003984885.1 Neopelma chrysocephalum | reverse complement strand
CAGTTTTGGGGATTCCTGCCCAGTACAACCAGTTGGCCCCTCCATTACGTTGCATTTGCTGCTCTCTTCATGTCATGGGTGGTCAGAGCAGAACCATCAACCAGGACAAGGATCTCTGGGAATTAAACCCAATCCTTGCTTTCCTTCCCCAAATCCCAGCCACTTCCCTGACTGGGATCACAGGCACAATTCCTCACATAGCCTTGTCTGAACAACAGAGTGAGCAGCAATTACACCAGGAGAGGTTTAGGCTGGATATTAGGGAAAATTTCTTCCCCAGAAAGGGCTGTCCAGCCCTGGCAGTGCTGGAATCCCCATTCCTGGAGGGATTTAACAGCCATGTGGAACGTGGCACTCGGGGACATGGGTCAGTGGTGGCCTTGGCAGTGCTGGGGAAACATTTGG
>NW_020932495.1:0-356 GCF_003984885.1 Neopelma chrysocephalum | reverse complement strand
TTTTTTTTGACTCCCTGGAATCACAGAGGAGCTGTTCCTTCAAGGATTCAGAGCCTGAGCCATTCCCAGTGGGCAGGGAAAGGCACAATCTGCCTCCTCAAAGCTTTCACTTGCCTGGAAAAGGTAGGAACAATCTGGTTTGGAGACAACAAGTTGCCTCTGAAAGAACCCCCTCTGGAGGCACCAGAATTTCTCCTTTGACTCATTTCATTTTTCATTTGATTAATTTGATTGGATTTTTCATTTGGGGTTGGGATGGAGGGAAAACCCCACCAGGTCATGGCTCCAATGGAAGACAATTTTGGCAACACCAGTTTTGGGGATTCCTGCCCAGTACAACCAGTTGGCCCCTCCAT
>NW_020932494.1:0-980 GCF_003984885.1 Neopelma chrysocephalum | reverse complement strand
GCATCCCTGGAAGTGTTCCAGGCCAGGTTGGACAGGGCTTGGAGCAATGTGGTCTAGTGGAAGGTGTCCCTGCCCGTGACAGGGAGTGGGATGAGATGTGCTTCCAACCCAAACCAGTCTGTGGTTTATTTTAGGGAAGTTTATTCCCTTTGTCTGTGGTTTGCCAACCATGGATTTCCACATCTCTGCCCGGAGGGTTAAGGCTCCTTTCCCTCATGGAGGTTTTGGAGAAAGTTCCCTTTGGCAAATGAGATCCCAGAGCTCCCTGGGCCTGGCCGTGGCAGTTACTTGTTTCTGAAGTGAATCCAGCCCTCCCTTGCGCCTGGTTTCAGTGGAGCTGGTGGGAGGCTGAGCAGGGTCAGGGCACTGTGGGAGGGCAGTGGTGGGACAGGGCTCAGGGCAGTGCCCAGCCGTGCCCAGGCTGTGTGGAGTGACCCGGTGCTGGTTTGGCAGCTGTGGTGAGGAGGCACCTGCGGGGCAGCGCCGCCAGTGGATGGCACTAGTGCTCCCGGGATGCGGGAAAACAGCGGGTACGGCGGCTTGGGAAAAAGCAGGGACGTGTAAGTGGGGGTTTGAGGTGTCTGGGCTGTTTGGGGGTTTATCCATCCTGTTGTGAATGGAGTGAGCAGCTGCTGGAGGAGCGCCGGGCACTGGGAGCAGAGTGAGGGGCTCCCAGCTCTGCCCAGCACGGCCCCCACAGTGTGGGGAGATGGGAGGGTTTAGCATTCCCACTCAGGGAGTTCCAGGTGAAGTGTAGCAGCTTTGTCCCCTTCCCAGAATCCCTCCAAAGCCAGCCATGGCTCCGTGCTGCCCTCAACCTGGGCTGTGCCAGTGGTGCCAGAGCCCAGCCATGCTGCCAGGAGGATGTGATGTGGGAGGGCTTCTGGGGAACATGGTGTGCGAAGAGTGATGGGTGCTGGGGGCTGTGGTGTAGGAAGGGCTCTGGGTGCTGGGAGATGTGGTGTGGGAAGGGCTCTGGG
>NW_020932493.1:0-957 GCF_003984885.1 Neopelma chrysocephalum | reverse complement strand
GCATCCCTGGAAGTGTTCCAGGCCAGGTTGGACAGGGCTTGGAGCAACGTGGTCTAGTGGAAGGTGTCCCTGCCCGTGACAGGGAGTGGGATGAGATGTGCTTCCAACCCAAACCAGTCTGTGGTTTATTTTAGGGAAGTTTATTCCCTTTGTCTGTGGTTTGCCAACCATGGATTCCCACATCTCTGCCCGGAGGGTTAAGGCTCCTTTCCCTCATGGGGGTTTTGGAGAAAGTTCCCTTTGGCAAATGAGATCCCAGAGCTCCCTGGGCCTGGCCGTGGCAGTTACTCGTTTCTGAAGTGAATCCAGCCCTCCCTTGCGCCTGGTTTCAGTGGAGCTGGTGGGAGGCTGAGCAGGGTCAGGGCACTGTGGGAGGGCAGTGGTGGGACAGGGCTCAGGGCAGTGCCCAGCCGTGCCCAGGCTGTGTGGAGTGACCCGGTGCTGGTTTGGCAGCTGTGGTGAGGAGGCACCTGCGGGGCAGCGCCGCCAGTGGATGGCACTAGTGCTCCCGGGATGCGGGAAAACAGCGGGTACGGCGGCTTGGGAAAACGCAGGGACGTGTAAGTGGGGGTTTGAGGTGTCTGGGCTGTTTGGGGGTTTATCCATCCTGTTGTGAATGGAGTGAGCAGCTGCTGGAGGAGCGCCGGGCACTGGGAGCAGAGTGAGGGGCTCCCAGCTCTGCCCAGCGTGGCCCCCACAGTGTGGGGAGATGGGAGGGTTTAGCATTCCCACTCAGGGAGTTCCAGGTGAAGTGTAGCAGCTTTGTCCCCTTCCCAGAATCCCTCCAAAGCCAACCATGGCTCCGTGCTGCCCTCAGCCTGGGCTGTGCCAGTGGTGCCAGAGCCCAGCCATGCTGCCAGGAGGATGTGATGTGGGAGGGCTTCTGGGGAACATGGTGTGCGAAGAGTGATGGGTGCTGGGGGCTGTGGTGTGGGAAGGGCTCTGGGTGCTGGGGGC
>NW_020932492.1:0-653 GCF_003984885.1 Neopelma chrysocephalum | reverse complement strand
CCCATCCCAGCTCTGTGAACCCATCCCATGTCCCTGTGTCCCCATCCAAGCTCTGTATCCCCATCCCACCCCCAGCCTCTCCCTCCCGTTCCATCCCATCCCATCCCTCACCTCGCGCCGTCTCCTCTGGTTTGCCTTCGCTTTGCTGGAAGTGCCGGGATTCGCCCTCTCCGCCATTCCCGTTGTCCTGAGCCCGGGAGGGGATCCCTGGGAGCTGCTGCCTCCTGGGGGATGGGGGGGGCTCCCCTGGGAGCAGCACCCCCGGGATCTGTGCCCCCAAAACCCCCCGGGGTCACAATGGGCTCTGGGGACAGCACCACTCCCACATCACAAAAGGACATCCCATGGCAACCATGGAACCATCCAGAACCAGTTGGAACTGGGTGGAGATGGTTGGAAGTGGCTCGTGAGGCAGCCCCTGCTCTCCCCTCCCAGCCCCATCCAGCCCAAGCCTCCCCATTTCCTCCCTGATGCCCGTGGAGACCCTCGCTCCAGGCTTGGATCCATTGGATCCCTCTGGATCACGACTGACTTTGCTCTGGGGCTTTATTTTTCTCCCAACCTTAAAATCTCTTTAAAAGACATCATAAATGCTTAGTTTTGGGATTTTTTGATGGTTTTGCTCTTCTTCCTCGGGGAGGGACGTGCTGGGG
>NW_020932491.1:0-669 GCF_003984885.1 Neopelma chrysocephalum | reverse complement strand
CAGCTCTGTGAACCCATCCCATGTCCCTGTGTCCCCATCCCAGCTCCATGTACCCACATCCCATCTCCCTGTGTCCCCATCCCACCCCCAGCCTCTCCCTCCCGTCCCATCCCATCCCTCACCTCGCGCCGTCTCCTCTGGTTTGCCTTCGCTTTGCTGGAAGTGCCGGGATTTGCCCTCTCCGCCATTCCCGTTGTCCTGAGCCCGGGAGGGGATTCCTGGGAGCTGCTGTCTCCTGGGGGATTGGGGGGGGGGCTCCCCTGGGAGCGGTACCCCCGGGATCTGTGCCCCCAAAACCCCCCGGGGTCACAATGGGCTCTGGGGACAGCACCACTCCCACATCACAAAGGGACATCCCATGGCAACCATGGAACCATCCAGAACCAGTTGGAACTGGGTGGAGATGGTTGGAAGCGGCTCGTGAGGCAGCCCCTGCTCTCCCCTCCCAGCCCCATCCAGCCCAAACCTCCCCATTTCCCCCCCTGATGCCCATGGAGACCCTCGCTCCAGACTTGGATCCACTGGATCCCTCTGGATCATGACTGACTTTGCTCTGGGGCTTTGTTTTTCTCCCAGCCTTAAAATCTCTTTAAAAGATGTTATAAATGCTTGGTTTTGGGATTTTTTTGATGGTTTTGCTCTTCTTCCTCGGGGAGGGACGTGCTGGGG
>NW_020932490.1:0-825 GCF_003984885.1 Neopelma chrysocephalum | reverse complement strand
CTGCTCCTGGTGGCCGGCCTGGGCTGGCGGCTGGCGGTGGCCCCGGGTGGGGAGCGGGCGGCCCGTGCCTGGCTGGTGGGCTCGCTGGAGGAGTCGTCCTCTGGCACTCTGGAGCGGGGCACGAACGGGCTCTGCTGGGGGGGACAGAGCAGAGAGGATGAGTGGCCCTGGGCCTCGTTCCCGTCTCCCTGTCAGCAGCTCCTGGGGTCGGGGTTGGGGTTGGGATTGGGAAGATGTTCGGTGCTGTCTCCCTGCATGTTTGTGGTGGTTCCCAGTGGCCCCAGAGCTCTGTGGGCTGGGCAGCCGTGGCAGCCTCATCCCATGGAAGGGTGAGGTCTGGCCCTGACTGCCCTGTGTCCCACCTGTGGTTCCCTGTGTCCCACTTGTAGTTCCATCTGTCCCAATGTTGTTCCCTGTATCCCACCTGTGGTACCTTGTGTCCCACCTGCATTTCCCTGTATCCCATCCATGGGCAGGAGGAGTCGTGGGATGAAGGCACAGCTCAAGCCCATCCCCCTCCCCATCCCAGCTCCGTGTGTCCCCATCCCATCTCCGTGTGTTCCAATCTCATCTCCGTGTGTCCCCATCCCAACTCTGTGTTCCCATCCCAGCTCCCTGTGTCCCCATCCCAACTCTGTTTCCCCATCCCAGCTCTCTGTGTCCCCATCCCAGCTCTGTGAACCCATCCTAGCTCTGTGTGTCCCCATCCCAGCTCCATCTGTTCCAATCCCATCTCCCTGTGTCCCCATCCCAGCTCCATATACCCACATCCCATCTCCCTGTGTCCCCATCCCAGCTCTGTATCCCCATCCCAGCTCCCTGTGT
>NW_020932489.1:0-931 GCF_003984885.1 Neopelma chrysocephalum | reverse complement strand
CTGCTCCTGGTGGCCGGCCTGGGCTGGCGGCTGGCGGTGGCCCCGGGCGGGGAGCGGGTGGCCCGTGCCTGGCTGGTGGGCTCGCTGGAGGAGTCGTCCTCTGGCACTCTGGAGCGGGGCACGAACGGGCTCTGCTGGGGGGGACAGAGCAGAGAGGATGAGTGGCCCTGGGCCTCGTTCCCGTCTCCCCGTCAGCAGCTCCTGGGGTCGGAGTTGGGGTTGGGATTGGGAAGATGTTCGGTCCTGTCTCCCTGCGTCTTTGTGGTGGCTCCCAGTGGCCCCAGAGCTCTGTGGGCTGGGCAGCCGTGGCAGCCTCATCCCATGGAGGGGTGAGGTCTGGCCCTGACTGCCCTGTGTCCCACCTGTGGTTCCCTGTGTCCCACTTGTAGTTCCATCTGTCCCGATGTTGTTCCCTGTGTCCCACCTGTGGTGCCTTGTGTCCCATCTGCATTTCCCTGTGTCCCACTTGTAGTTCCATCTGTCCCAATGTTGTTCCCTATGTCCCACCTGTGGTTCCATCTGTCCCAATGTTGTTCCCTGTGTCCCACCTGTGGTGCCTTGTGTCCCATCTGCATTTCTCTGTGTCCCACCTTTGGTTCCCCATGTCTCACCTTTGTCTACTGTGTCCCACCTGTGGTTCCCTGTGTCCCACCCCTCTGGCTTCCTGTGTCCCACCTGTGCCTGCCTATGTCCCACTTGTAGTTCCCTGTGTCCCACCTGCATTTCTCTGTATCCCACCCATGGGCAGGAGAAGTCGTGGGATGAAGGCACAGCTCAAGCCCATCCCCCTCCCCATCCCAGCTCCGTGTGTCCCCATCCCAGCGCCGTGTGTTCCAATCCCATCTCCATGTGTCCCCATCCCAGCTCTGTGTCCCCATCCCATCTCCCTGTGTCCCCATCCCAGCTCCGTGTATCCCCATCCCATCTTCCT
>NW_020932488.1:0-413 GCF_003984885.1 Neopelma chrysocephalum | reverse complement strand
AAGAGCATGAATTCCATGCACTTTATACTTTAAGGACATCCTAAATCCAGGCAGTGACCCCCATGCCAGGGAGCTCAGCTCCAACCCTGCCCTCAAACCCAAGGAGACAGTTGTGCCCAGGGAAACAGGAGAGCTCTGCTGGACACTGGGCCCAGCCCAGCAGCTGCCCTGGCTCCAGGAGAGGAGCTCCTTGCACGAGTCTGGCTCTGCAAGGTCAAGACTTTCCTTCTCACTCCCCCCAGCCCCGCAAACGTCACCCAGAGAAACCCCCCAGGGCTGTTGTGGGTTAGGGTCAGGGTTGGGGTTAATGTTAGGGTTTGGGTTATGGTTAGAGGTAGGGTTAGGGTTAGGTTTAGTGTTGGGTTAGGGTTAGGGTTAGTTTAGGTTTAGAGTTAGAGCACATCAGTGTGAGC
>NW_020932487.1:0-413 GCF_003984885.1 Neopelma chrysocephalum | reverse complement strand
AAGAGCATGAATTCCATGCACTTTATACTTTAAGGACATCCTAAATCCAGGCAGTGACCCCCATGCCAGGGAGCTCAGCTCCAACCCTGCCCTCAAACCCAAGGAGACAGTTGTGCCCAGGGAAACAGGAGAGCTCTGCTGGACACTGGGCCCAGCCCAGCAGCTGCCCTGGCTCCAGGAGAGGAGCTCCTTGCACGAGTCTGGCTCTGCAAGGTCAAGACTTTCCTTCTCACTCCCCCCAGCCCCGCAAACGTCACCCAGAGAAACCCCCCAGGGCTGTTGTGGGTTAGGGTCAGGGTTGGGGTTAATGTTAGGGTTTGGGTTATGGTTAGAGGTAGGGTTAGGGTTAGGTTTAGTGTTGGGTTAGGGTTAGGGTTAGTTTAGGTTTAGAGTTAGAGCACATCAGTGTGAGC
>NW_020932486.1:0-431 GCF_003984885.1 Neopelma chrysocephalum | reverse complement strand
AAGAGCATGAATTCCATGCACTTTATACTTTAAGGACATCCTAAATCAGGGCAGTGGCCCCCATGCCAGGGAGCTCATTCCCAACCCTGCCCTCAAACCCAAGGAGACAGTTGTGCCCAGGGAAACAGGAGAGCTCTGCTGGACAGTGGGCCCAGCCCAGCAGCTGCCCTGGCTCCAGGAGAGGAGCTCCTTGCACGAGTCTGGCTCTGCAAGGTCAAGACTTTCCTTCTCACTCCCCCCAGCCCTGCAAACGTCACCCAGAGAACCCCCCCAGGGCTGTTGTGGGTTAGGGTCAGGGTTGGGGTTAATGTTAGGGTTTGGGTTATGGTTAGAGGTAGGGTTAGGGTTAGGTTTAGGGTTGGATTAGGGTTAGGATTAGTTTAAGTTTAGAGTTAGAGCACATCAGTGTGAGCAGTGCTCTGAATTTCTCT
>NW_020932485.1:0-431 GCF_003984885.1 Neopelma chrysocephalum | reverse complement strand
AAGAGCATGAATTCCATGCACTTTATACTTTAAGGACATCCTAAATCAGGGCAGTGGCCCCCATGCCAGGGAGCTCATTCCCAACCCTGCCCTCAAACCCAAGGAGACAGTTGTGCCCAGGGAAACAGGAGAGCTCTGCTGGACAGTGGGCCCAGCCCAGCAGCTGCCCTGGCTCCAGGAGAGGAGCTCCTTGCACGAGTCTGGCTCTGCAAGGTCAAGACTTTCCTTCTCACTCCCCCCAGCCCTGCAAACGTCACCCAGAGAACCCCCCCAGGGCTGTTGTGGGTTAGGGTCAGGGTTGGGGTTAATGTTAGGGTTTGGGTTATGGTTAGAGGTAGGGTTAGGGTTAGGTTTAGGGTTGGATTAGGGTTAGGATTAGTTTAAGTTTAGAGTTAGAGCACATCAGTGTGAGCAGTGCTCTGAATTTCTCT
>NW_020932484.1:0-910 GCF_003984885.1 Neopelma chrysocephalum | reverse complement strand
GGTTGCTTCTGTCACCTCCTTGGTCACTTCTGTCACCTCCCTCATCACCTCTGTTGCCTCTCTGGTCACCTCCCTGGTCACCACCCTCACCTCCCTGGTCACCTCCCTCATCACCTCTGACAACCTCTCATGTCACCTCCCTGCCCCGTGGTGGCTTCGTCACCCAGTGTGTGGCCCCAGCCTCAGTTTGCCCATCTCTGGTGACCCGTGAAAGAATGGGGAATGGCCTGAAGTTGTGCCAGGGGAGGTTCTGAGGGGCTTTGTAGAGGGTCAGGTTGGATCTCAGGGAAAGGTTCTTCCCCCAGAGGGTGGTTGGCACTGACCAGGCCCCCCAGGGCAGTGGGCACAGCCCCAAGGCTGCCAGAGCTCCAGGAGTGTTTGGACAACGCTCTGAGGGACAAGGTGGGATTGTTGGGGTGTCTGTGCAGGACCAGGGGTTGGATTTGATGATCCGTGTGGGTCCCTCCCAGCTCAGGATATTCTGTGCCCTGCGCTATGGGCTCGTACCAAGGGCCCTCCCCGTCCTGCTGGGTCACCTGTGGGTGTCCCCAGAGGTGTGGCATGGGGTAGAACTGCTCTGTGTTACCACCCAGGGTGTCTCCCCAGCCCCAGGAATGCCCCTGTCCCTCCTGCTGGTGTCACCTGGCGTCCAGCAGTTTGGGGTCCAGCGGTGGGTACATGGATCTCACCACGTCGTCCACCCTGTGGTGGGGATGGCGTTAACCCCCGGGACACTGTGGTGACACCATCCACCACACCCTTTCCAATTCTCAGGAACCCCCTTGGAGCCTCCTTGGAGACCTGAGACCCTCCTCAGAGCCTCAGGAACCCTCCCAGGGACCCAGGAACACTCCAGAGCCCCAAGACCTCCCTGAGAGCCCTGAGACCCTTCTGACCCCCAGGACCTCCT
>NW_020932483.1:0-878 GCF_003984885.1 Neopelma chrysocephalum | reverse complement strand
CACCTCTGTTGCCTCCCTGGTCACCTCCCTGGTCACCACCCTCACCTCCCTGGTCACCTCCCTCATCACCTCTGACAACCTCTCATGTCACCTCCCTGGTCACCTCCCTGCCCCGTGGTGGCTTTGTCACCCAGTGTGTGGCCCCAGCCTCAGTTTGCCTGTCTCTGGTGACCCGTGAAAGAATGGGGAATGGCCTGAAGTTGTGCCAGGTGAGGTTCTGAGGGGCTTTGTAGAGGGTCAGGTTGGATCTCAGGGGAAGGTTCTTCCCCCAGAGGGTGGTTGGCACTGACCAGGCTCCCCAGGGCAGTGGGCACAGCCCCAAGGCTGCCAGAGCTCAGGGAGTGTTTGGACAACACTCTGAGGGACAGGGTGGGATTGTTGGGGTGTCTGTGCAGGGCCAGGGGTTGGATTTGATGATCCGTGTGGGTCCCTCCCAGCTCAGGATATTCTGTGCCCTGTGCTATGGGCTCGTACCAAGGGCCCTCCCCGTCCTGCTGGGTCACCTGTGGGTGTCCCCAGAGGTGTGGCATGGGGTGGAACTGATCTGTGTTACCACCCAGGGTGTCTCCCCAGCCCCAGGAATGCCCCTGTCCCTCCTGCTGGTGTCACCTGGCATCCAGCAGTTTGGGGTCCAGCGGTGGGTACATGGATCTCACCACGTCGTCCACCCTGTGGTGGGGATGGCGTTAACCCCAGGGGACACTGTGGTGACACCATCCACCACACCCTTCCCAATTCTCAGGAACCCCCTTGGAGCCTCCTGGGAGACCTGGGACCCTCCTCAGAGCCCCAGAAACCCTCCCAGGGACCCAGGAACATTCCAGAGCCCCGAGACCTCCCTGAGAGCCCTGAGACCCTTCTGACCCCCAGGACCTCCT
>NW_020932482.1:0-874 GCF_003984885.1 Neopelma chrysocephalum | reverse complement strand
TGATCCCAGGAACCCAGGGAGAGCTTGGATCAGGGACTCAGGGATCCCAGGGACCGAGGGAGAACTGGGATCAGGGACCCAGGGATCCCAGCATCCCAGGGAGAGCTTGGATCAGGGACTCAGGGATCCCAGGGAGAGCTTGGATCAGGGACCCAGGGATCCCAGGAACCCAAGGAGAGCTTGGATCAGGGAGCCAGGGATCCCAGGGACTGAGGGAGAGCTTGGATCAGGGAGCCAGGGATCAAAGGAGAACTGGGATCAGGGACCCAGGGATCCCAGGCACTGAGAGAAAACTGGGATCTGGGCCGTGGGATCCCAGAAACTGAGGGAGAGCTCAGATATCAGGGATCCAGGGATCCCAGAGACTGACGGAGAGCTCAGATATCAGGGATCCAGGGATCCCAGGGACTTACGAAGAGCTCAGGGATCCCAGGGACTGAGGGAGAGCTCAGATATCAGGGATCCAGGGATCCCAGGGACCAGGGGAGAGCTCAGTCTCTATCCCACAGGAATCTCCTGTGGGATACTCCTCAGTGACAGCAACACTTCCCATTCACTTTAACCAAAAATCTGACATTCTTAATAAAATAGAATTGCGAGAACAAACTTTGTGAGTTATGTTGGAGTTTTTTAGTGTTTTTGCAGCCACTGCAACCCCCTCCAAAGGTTACAATGCTTTGTTCAAGGTGTCTCTACTAGAAGTTACCAAAGGAATTTTTTTCCTTAAAAATTCCCCCCCAAACATTCCTGTTAATCCCACTGATTATTAAGTGGATTTATGGCCAAAAAAAACAACATGGAAAAAAATTTCCCATATAAGAATTTTGCCTTTCAAAATGCTGAAAAAGAGCTGTGAACTTTTTTGGCTCCTTTC
>NW_020932481.1:0-824 GCF_003984885.1 Neopelma chrysocephalum | reverse complement strand
AGCCAGGGATCCCAGGAACCCAGGGAGAGCTTGGATCAGGGACTCAGGGATCCCAGGAACCCAAGGAGAGCTTGGATCAGGGAGCCAGTGATCTCAGGGACTGAGGGAGAGCTTGGATCAATGATCCCAGGAACCCAGGGAGAGCTTGGATCAGGGATCCCAGGGACTGAGAGAGAGCTTGGATCAATGATCCCAGGAACCCAGGGAGAGCTTGCATCAGGGACCCAGGGACTGAGGGAGAGCTCGAATCAGGGACCCAGGGATCAAGGGAGAACTGGGATCAGGGACCCAGGGATCCCAGGCACTGAGAGAAAACTGGGATCTGGGCCTTGGGATCCCAGAAACTGAGGGAGAGCTCAGATATCAGGGATCCAGAGATCCCGAGGACTGAGGGAGAGCTCAGATATCAGGGATCCAGGGATCCCAGGGACCAAGGGAGAGCTCAGTCTCTATCCCACAGGAATCTCCTGTGGGATACTCCTCAGTGACAGCAACACTTCCCATTCACTTTAACCAAAAATCTGACATTCTTAATAAAACAGAATTGCAAGAACAAACTTTGTGAGTTATGTTGGAGTTTTTTAGTGTTTTTGCAGCCACTGCAACCCCCTCCAAAGGTTACAATGCTTTGTTCAAGGTGTCTCTACTAGAAGTTACCAAAGGAATTTTTTTCCTTAAAAATTCCCCCCCAAACGTTCCTGTTAATCCCACTGATTATTAAGTGGATTTATGGCCAAAAAAACAATATGGAAAAAAATTTCCCATATAAGAATTTTACCTTTCAAAATGCTGAAAAAGAGCTGTGAACTTTTTTGGCTCCTTTC
>NW_020932480.1:0-1237 GCF_003984885.1 Neopelma chrysocephalum | reverse complement strand
CAGTTGTTTTGGGCAGCACTTTTAAGGCAGACAGTTGAACTGAAGGTAGCCCAGGAACAGATTATTTTTTAAAGCACAAAGTGCTTTTTGGTGTCGTGTTATCTCGCCCTGTTGAACAGCTTTGCCCCCAGATGAACCATTTCATTCCATCTGAAACCAGAGGAACGTGGAGCAGGGCTGGAAATCTGGGCTAACGAGGCACAGAATTCCAGGAAAACTGTTTTAGGCCATTTTTTTGTGGCTTTGTCACCTGGGTTGGGCTTCAGGTCTGTCCTTCCCACCTCATGGAGTTCCTATGTGGGCACCAGGAGTTATCCCAGGGGAGCAGGGCACCTTTCCTGCCCCTGCTGCACTGGGACAGGCCTGGGTTTGAGAGTGTTCCAGGGGGAATTCCTGAGCATTTCCATAGGATTGGAGCTGCTCCAGGAGAGCTGGGCTGAGGGACAGGGTGTTCCAGTGGCCACAGGCTGTGACACCACAGCTCTGCCCCGGCACTGGGGGGTGACCTGACCCCAAAAATCCCTGAGGGAGAGCTGGGATCAGGGACCCAGGGATCTCAGGAACCCAAGGAGAGCTTGGATCAGGGAGCCAGGGATCCCAGGAACCCAGGGAGAGCTTGGATCAGTGATCCCAGGGATCCCAGGGACTGAGGGAGAGCTTGGATCAGTGATCCCAGGAACCCAGGGAGAGCTTGGATCAGGGACCCAGGGATCCCAGGGAGAGCTTGGATCAGGGAGCCAGGGATCCCAGGAACCCAGGGAGAACTTGGATCAGGGAGCCAGGGATCCCAGGAACCCAGGGAGAACTTGGATCAGGGTGCCAGGGATCCCAGGAACCCAAGGAGAGCTTGGATCAGTGATCCCAGGGACCCAGGGAGAGCTTGGATCAGGGACTCAGGCGTCCTAGGGACTGAGGGAGAGCTTGGATCAGGGATCTAGGGATCCCAGGAACGCATGGAGAGCTTGGATCAGGGACTCAGGCATCCTAGGGACTGAGGGAGAGCTTGGATCAGGGATCCCAGGAACCCAGGGAGAGCTTGGATCAGGGATCCTAGGGACTGAGGGAGAGCTTGGATCAGAGATCCCAGGAACCCAGGGAGAGCTTGGATCAGGGATCCCAGGAACCCAGGGAGAGCTTGGATCAGGGACTCAGGCGTCCTAGGGACTGAGGGAGAGCTTGGATCAGGGATCCAGTGATCCCAGGAACCCAGGGAGAGCTTGGATCAGGGACTCAGGGA
>NW_020932479.1:0-650 GCF_003984885.1 Neopelma chrysocephalum | reverse complement strand
CAGTTGTTTTGGGCAGCACTTTTAAGGCAGACAGTTGAACTGAAGGTGGCCCAGGAACAGATTATTTTTTAAAGCACAAAGTGCTTTTTGGTGTAGTGTTATCTCGCCCTGTTGAACAGCTTTGCCCCCAGATGAACCATTTCATTCCATCTGAAACCAGAGGAACGTGGAGCAGGGCTGGAAATCTGGGCTAACGAGGCACAGAATTCCAGGAAAACTGTTTTAGGCCATT
The DNA here is from genome assembly GCF_003984885.1 of Neopelma chrysocephalum. Classification (NCBI taxonomy): domain Eukaryota; kingdom Metazoa; phylum Chordata; class Aves; order Passeriformes; family Pipridae; genus Neopelma; species Neopelma chrysocephalum. The sequence goes on along the minus strand of NW_020932479.1, from coordinate 418 downwards.
TTTTTGTGGCTTTGTCACCTGGGTTGGGCTTCAGGTTTGTCCTTCCCACCTCATGGAGTTCCTATGTGGGCACCAGGAGTTATCCCAGGGGAGCAGGGCACCTTTCCTGACCCCAAAAATCCCCGAGGGAGAGCTGGGATCAGGGACCCAGGGAGAGCTTGGATCAGGGAGCCAGGGATCCCAGGGAGAGCTTGGATCTGAGACGCAGGGATCCCAGGGACTGAGGGAGAGCTTGGATCAGTGATCCCAGGGATCCCAGGGACTGAGGGAGAGCTTGGATCAGGGACCCAGGGACTGAGGGAGAGCTTGGATCAGTGATCCCAGGGATCCCAGGGACTGAGGGAGAGCTTGGATCAGGGACCCAGGGACTGAGGGAGAGCTTGGATCAGTGATCCCAGGAACCCAGGGAGAGCTTGGA
>NW_020932478.1:0-402 GCF_003984885.1 Neopelma chrysocephalum | reverse complement strand
GGACACTTCCAGGGATCCAGGGGCAGCCACAGCTTCTCTGGGAAATTTATTCCAGGGCCTCCCCACCCTCCCAGCCAGGAATTCCTTCCCAATATCCCACCTTAATCTTCCCTCATTCCCCTTTGTCCCATCACTCCATGCCCTTATCCGAAGTCCCAAGGCAAGAGGCACTTCCCAGGTTATGGACAGATGGGGGATGTTGGTTTGCAACCAGCAGCCAAAGTGATTCCCAGCTCCCCTGGGCACTGTTTGGTTCTCAGGGGGGTTGGAGAACCCCCAGCTCTTGTTCCTCAGCCGGGTTTCACCTGCCCAAGAAGCTCCACAAGGTTCCTCTGAGGTTCTGGGGTGGATCAAAGGGTCAGGGAAGACACAGAGGAGGCCCCGGAGCTGCTGCCAGGGCTG
>NW_020932477.1:0-402 GCF_003984885.1 Neopelma chrysocephalum | reverse complement strand
CAGCCCTGGCAGCAGCTCCGGGGCCTCCTCTGTGTCTTCCCTGACCCTTTGATCCACCCCAGAACCTCAGAGGAACCTTGTGGAGCTTCTTGGGCAGGTGAAACCCGGCTGAGGAACAAGAGCTGGGGGTTCTCCAACCCCCCTGAGAACCAAACAGTGCCCAGGGGAGCTGGGAATCACTTTGGCTGCTGGTTGCAAACCAACATCCCCCATCTGTCCATAACCTGGGAAGTGCCTCTTGCCTTGGGACTTCGGATAAGGGCATGGAGTGATGGGACAAAGGGGAATGAGGGAAGATTAAGGTGGGATATTGGGAAGGAATTCCTGGCTGGGAGGGTGGGGAGGCCCTGGAATAAATTTCCCAGAGAAGCTGTGGCTGCCCCTGGATCCCTGGAAGTGTCC
>NW_020932476.1:0-407 GCF_003984885.1 Neopelma chrysocephalum | reverse complement strand
GCCTTGGACACTTCCAGGGATCCAGGGGCAGCCACAGCTTCTCTGGGCATCCTGTGCCAGGGCCTCCCCACCCTCCCAGCCAGGAATTCCTTCCCAATATCCCATCCAAATCTTCCCTCATTCCCCTTTGTCCTATCACTCCATGCCCTTATCCAAAGTCCCAAGGCAAGAGGCACTTCCCAGGTTATGGACACATGGGGGATGTTGGTTTGCAACCAGCAGCCAAAGTGATTCCCAGCTCCCCTGGGCACTGTTTGGTTCTCAGGGGGGTTGGAGAACCCCCAGCTCTGGTTCCTCAGCCAGGTTTCACCTGCCCAAGAAGCTCCACAAGGTTCCTCTGAGGTTCTGGGATGGATCAAGGGGTCAGGGAAGACACAGAGGAGGCCCCGGAGCTGCTGCCAGGGCTG
>NW_020932475.1:0-407 GCF_003984885.1 Neopelma chrysocephalum | reverse complement strand
CAGCCCTGGCAGCAGCTCCGGGGCCTCCTCTGTGTCTTCCCTGACCCCTTGATCCATCCCAGAACCTCAGAGGAACCTTGTGGAGCTTCTTGGGCAGGTGAAACCTGGCTGAGGAACCAGAGCTGGGGGTTCTCCAACCCCCCTGAGAACCAAACAGTGCCCAGGGGAGCTGGGAATCACTTTGGCTGCTGGTTGCAAACCAACATCCCCCATGTGTCCATAACCTGGGAAGTGCCTCTTGCCTTGGGACTTTGGATAAGGGCATGGAGTGATAGGACAAAGGGGAATGAGGGAAGATTTGGATGGGATATTGGGAAGGAATTCCTGGCTGGGAGGGTGGGGAGGCCCTGGCACAGGATGCCCAGAGAAGCTGTGGCTGCCCCTGGATCCCTGGAAGTGTCCAAGGC
>NW_020932474.1:0-4245 GCF_003984885.1 Neopelma chrysocephalum | reverse complement strand
GGAGGGACAGGACACAGGGAATGGCTTCAAACTGGAAAAGAGGAGATTTGAGTGGGATATTGGGAAGGAATTCCTGGCTGGGAGGGTGGGGAGGCCCTGTCCCAGGTTGCCCAGAGAAGCTGTGGCTGCCCCTGGATCCCTGGAAGTGTCCAAGGCCAGGTTGGAGCAACCTGGGCTAGTGGAAGGTGTCCCTGCCCAGGGCAGGGGGTGGCACTGGATGGGATTTTAGGTCCTTTCCAACCTAAACCATTCCAAGATTTTATGTCCACCTCCAAGAAGAAAATAAGGGATGGAGCTCCAAATGTCAACCCTTAGAGGACACAGAGGTTGCATTTCCATCTGGGAATGTTCACCTTTGAAAAGTTTGGGATTTTGGGTCGGGCTTGGGTTCCTTGCCTGGATCAAAGAGCGAGTTTGAGCTGAACCAGCCCAACCAGAGCTGAGAACACGAGGGATCTTTTTTTTTTCCTAGAAATGTTCAGTGGCTCCTGTGATCACTTGGCTGCCAGGAGTCTAATCCTGGGCCTGAAATCCGTGTTTCTCACTCTCCAAACACTCCCAGCTCCGGGCTGTTAAAAGGAGCAAAGCCCTTCCAGTGGCAGCTCCGGGGAAGCTGCGAATTTGGCACCGAGGGGAAGAAATGAACTTGCTCCCAGTAAATCTCTCCATTAAACCCTTTCCATGATGCCCAGGCCCTTCAGCAGCTCCAGCAATTAATCCTCCTGGAGGTCCCTCTCTGACAAGTCTCAGCACCGGCCAGAAGAGAGAAAAATCACAATTTCTTGTGGTTGTAATTCGGGTTTTTGCTTTGGGATTTTTTTTTCTACTGGAAAACCGAAGGAATTTTCCCAACATTCCCATATATAAAATACCTCTGGAGGCTCCATCCCTGCAAATACTGACACAGCCTTCACGGGAGTGGAGGCAGAGCTGTGGATCCCAAAGGATTTGGGACTGCAGGGTTTGGTGTCCTGGCAAAGATCATAAAGGGGAGGATGAGGAGGAGCTGGAGCTTCTCTGGGATTGGTGGGAAATGAGTGTCCTGGCTGGGAAATGAGTGTCCTGGCTGTTGGAATGCCAGCCCCTCCCAAGGCTGAACATCCACAGGATCATAGAATGGGTTGGCTGGGAAGAGAACTTGAAGATAATCCAGTTCCAACCCCCTGAACATTCCCAGTGATCCAAGTGGGAGCCCTTCACCCCGTGCTCCCGGGAGACGATGGTCCCGAGTTTTCCCATGGCAGGGAATGATGGCTGTGGGCTCATCCCAGGCTCCACAGTGTCCTGTTCACTGCTGGCCCAGAGCAAACACTTCAAGGAGCAACACAGAGAATTCCAGAGGTTGGAAAAGCCCTCCCAGCCCATGGATCCCCCCTGTGCCCGATGCCCCCCTTGGCACTGAGTGCCAGGGCCAGGCCTTCCTGGGACACCTCCAGGGCTGGGCACTCCAAACCTCCCTGGGCAGCCCCTGCCAAGGCCTCACCACCCTTTCCAGGAGGGAATTCCTCCTGATGTCCAACCTGAGCCTCCCCTGGCACAGCTGGAGGCCGTTCCTTCTCCTCCTGTCCCTTGTTCCCTGGGAGCAGAGCCCGACTCCCCCCGGCTCCAACCTCCTTCCAGGGAATTTTAGGGATCCAGAAGGTCCCCCCTGAGCCTCCTTTTCTCCAGGCTGAGCCCCCCCAGCTCCCTCAGCTGCTCCTGCTGCTCCAGCCCCTTCCCAGCTCCCTTCCCTTCCCTGCTCCAGCTCAAATTGTCTCCATTCCCACCCGGAAGCTACTGGATGGGAAATGACCTGGAGCAATGATGGAATCAGGGAATGGTTTAGGATGGAAAAGCCCTCCAAGATCATGGAGTCCAACCACCCCCCAGCACTGCCAGCTCCACCACTGCCCCCTGTCCCCAAGTGCCACATCCACAGGGCTTGGAAATCCCTCCAGGGCTGGGGACTCCACCCTGTGCCGGGGCTGGACAGCCCTTTCCAGGGAGAAATTTTCCCAGTGTCCATTTTAAACTTCTCCTGGCACAGCTGGAGGCCGTTCCCTCTCCTCCTGTTCCCTGGGAGCTCCCCCCTCCTGTCAGGGGGTTGCAGAGCCAGAAGGTCCCCCCTGAGCCTCCTTTTCTCCAGGCTGAGCCCCCCCAGCTCCCTCAGCCTCTCCTGCTGCTCCAGCCCCTTCCCAGCTCCGTTCTCTTCCCTGCACACGCTCCAGCCCCTCCGTGTCCTTCTCGCAGGACCCAAAACTGCCCCCAAAATTCCAGGTGTGACCCCCCCCAGTGCCAGCACAGGGGGCACAGCGACTTTCCCTGCGGGCAGAGCCCGAGGAAAGGTAGAGTGGAAAGAATTCCCTGGAGATTCCCTGAGCCTGCAGCTGCCAGGAGTGGAAGCAGAACCACGTGTCTGTCTGGGAGTCAGGACTCCTTTCAATTCCCATCAGCATCCATCAGGAGCCCAATCCATGACCTCACAGGCACTTTTCCCCCTCCCTGCCTGTGTTTGGTGCCAGCTCCTGCCTTGCCAGGTGGGTGAGCTTTTCCCAGGATCTCTCAGCTCTCGGCTCCATCCCGATGAAAGCCCCTTAAGCTTCCGAGTGCGGATCCAAGCGGAGTCTTGTTCCTGCGTTTCCCAGGATTTTCCATTCCGAGAAGTATCGTTTTGGACGGATTTATTCCAGACCTTGACACAACTCCTTCCCCCTTCCAGGTTCTTGTCAGGAAGGAGCTGCTGTTGCCCCTCCCGGGGGTTGTGTTTGACAGCCCAGGCCGTGTCAGGCCAACTGAAATCAGGGATAATTGGGGGAGACTGAAAGTTCTGGATGTACCCAGGCAGGGAGGGGAAAAGTGTCCTTGAAAGGAGACCTTTTTCCCGTCGGTTTTTTTCTGGATTCTCAGCGTTTCTCCGTGAATTCAAGGGAAGGGAGAGGAAATTGGATGATATGTTGAGTCTCCACGAAAGGTCTCCAATGTCTGCTCCCAACCTAACGAGCAGTCTCGGGAACAGGGAGCCAAATCCACCCTTTTCCTGCCCCTGCCACTCCTGCTCTCTGAGAGGAACTTGGCTGAGGGACAAATTTCCCTGGAGTCAGGGAAGAAAAGGGAAAAAATCCGGCTCAGGAGGGTTTGTGAGCCCTTACCCCCTGAATTCCAGGGAGGCTGAGGGCCCCCCCCTCTGGAGCCCCAGGCTGTCACCAGGAGACTTTCAGAGGCTCCACATCCCTGATGGAGCCGTTGGATCTTCCCAATCCTTGAATTCAGGCCCAAAAGGAGGGGGTTTGTTTAAAACCAGAAGCTGCAAAGTGCCCAATGCTTCAAATCCAGCTGTGACTGCTCTGCTGAGCAGCAGAGGATGCTGGACACACCCTGGAGGCAAATCCAGGCTCTCCTGGGCTATCCCATGGCTCCAAATCCCAGAGAACCAGAATTCTGATGCTCTTTTTCCAGGGGTTTGGAGGCAGTTTGGGCTTTAGGCTTGACTTAGTGGAGAAGTCGAGTTTAGGTGGCCCAGCCTGGTGTCCAAGTGCTGCCTGATGAGGCACCTTCACCGTGTCCTGATGCCCATGGATGACTTTCATCCCTCTGGATTTGGGGCAGAAGGGTCAAAACTGGGGAGTCTTGGCTCGTTTTAGGCAAAAAATCCCAAACAACCTTTTGGCTCCTTGACTTTGCATTCCTGATTTCCCTGACTTTGCATTCCTGACTTCCCTGACTTTGCATTCCTGACTTCCCAAGTGCTTCTGTCCACCTCCTCCTCCAGGGACAGTCCCACCCAGGGGAGAGTTTTGATGGCCCCCCGGGCCAGCAGGGGACAGAGGGAGGGAGAATCCAGGAGGGAGGGAGCTCTGGAGCCAAAGGAATCTCCCTCAATCCGGGTGGATCCCGCTGGCTGGAGGAACGCTGGGAGCAGCCAAGGAGTCGTGCCTGGGACACCTCCCAACCCAACCCAAGGGCTGGAATGACCCAGGGAAAGAGGGATAAAGGCATTGGGAGGTGTGGATGTGGGAAAAAGAGCCCGGGACTGATGTGGTTTGAGTGGGATGGACCCTGAGGTGCTGCTGGGGAGAGACTCCATGTCCCAACCCTCCGGCACTGGGGTTGTCCCAGCGTGTCCCAGAATCATGGAATGGCTTGGGATGGGAGGGACCTGAAAGGCCATTTAGTTCCAGAGCCTCTTCCATGGGCAAGGACACCTTCCACTAGCCCAGGATGCTCCAACCTGGCCTTGGACACTTCCAGGGATCCAGGGGCAGCCAC
>NW_020932473.1:0-4248 GCF_003984885.1 Neopelma chrysocephalum | reverse complement strand
GTGGCTGCCCCTGGATCCCTGGAAGTGTCCAAGGCCAGGTTGGAGCATCCTGGGCTAGTGGAAGGTGTCCTTGCCCATGGAAGAGGCTCTGGAACTAAATGGCCTTTCAGGTCCCTCCCATCCCAAGCCATTCCATGATTCTGGGACACGCTGGGACAACCCCAGTGCCGGAGGGTTGGGACATGGAGTCTCTCCCCAGCAGCACCTCAGGGTCCATCCCACTCAAACCACATCAGTCCCGGGCTCTTTTTCCCACATCCACACCTCCCAATGCCTTTATCCCTCTTTCCCTGGGTCATTCCAGCCCTTGGGTTGGGTTGGGAGGTGTCCCAGGCACGACTCCTTGGCTGCTCCCAGCGTTCCTCCAGCCAGCGGGATCCACCCGGATTGAGGGAGATTCCTTTGGCTCCAGAGCTCCCTCCCTCCTGGATTCTCCCTCCCTCTGTCCCCTGCTGGCCCGGGGGGCCATCAAAACTCTCCCCTGGGTGGGACTGTCCCTGGAGGAGGAGGTGGACAGAAGCACTTGGGAAGTCAGGAATGCAAAGTCAGGGAAGTCAGGAATGCAAAGTCAGGGAAATCAGGAATGCAAAGTCAAGGAGCCAAAAGGTTGTTTGGGATTTTTTGCCTAAAACGAGCCAAGACTCCCCAGTTTTGACCCTTCTGCCCCAAATCCAGAGGGATGAAAGTCATCCATGGGCATCAGGACACGGTGAAGGTGCCTCATCAGGCAGCACTTGGACACCAGGCTGGGCCACCTAAACTCGACTTCTCCACTAAGTCAAGCCTAAAGCCCAAACTGCCTCCAAACCCCTGGAAAAAGAGCATCAGAATTCTGGTTCTCTGGGATTTGGAGCCATGGGATAGCCCAGGAGAGCCTGGATTTGCCTCCAGGGTGTGTCCAGCATCCTCTGCTGCTCAGCAGAGCAGTCACAGCTGGATTTGAAGCATTGGGCACTTTGCAGCTTCTGGTTTTAAACAAACCCCCTCCTTTTGGGCCTGAATTCAAGGATTGGGAAGATCCAACAGCTCCATCAGGGATGTGGAGCCTCTGAAGGTCTCCTGGTGACAGCCTGGGGCTCCAGAGCTCGGGGGGGGCCCTCAGCCTCCCTGGAATTCAGGGGGTAAGGGCTCACAAACACTCCTGAGCCGGATTTTTTCCCTTTTCTTCCCTGACTCCAGGGAAATTTGTCCCTCAGCCAAGTTCCTCTCAGAGAGCAGGAGTGGCAGGGGCAGGAAAAGGGTGGATTTGGCTCCCTGTTCCCGAGACTGCTCGTTAGGTTGGGAGCAGACATTGGAGACCTTTCGTGGAGACTCAACATATCATCCAATTTCCTCTCCCTTCCCTTGAATTCACGGAGAAACGCTGAGAATCCAGAAAAAAACCGACGGGAAAAAGGTCTCCTTTCAAGGACACTTTTCCCCTCCCTGCCTGGGTACATCCAGAACTTTCAGTCTCCCCCAATTATCCCTGATTTCAGTTGGCCTGACACGGCCTGGGCTGTCAAACACAACCCCCGGGAGGGGCAACAGCAGCTCCTTCCTGACAAGAACCTGGAAGGGGGAAGGAGTTGTGTCAAGGTCTGGAATAAATCCGTCCAAAACGATACTTCTCGGAATGGAAAATCCTGGGAAACGCAGGAACAAGACTCCGCTTGGATCCGCACTCGGAAGCTTAAGGGGCTTTCATCGGGATGGAGCCGAGAGCTGAGAGATCCTGGGAAAAGTTCACCCACCTGGCAAGGCAGGAGCTGGCACCAAACACAGGCAGGGAGGGGGAAAAGTGCCTGTGAGGTCATGGATTGGGCTCCTGATGGATGCTGATGGGAATTGAAAGGAGTCCTGACTCCCAGACAGACACGTGGTTCTGCTTCCACTCCTGGCAGCTGCAGGCTCAGGGAATCTCCAGGGAATTCTTTCCACTCTACCTTTCCTCGGGCTCTGCCCGCAGGGAAAGTCGCTGTGCCCCCTGTGCTGGCACTGGGGGGGGTCACACCTGGAATTTTGGGGGCAGTTTTGGGTCCTGCGAGAAGGACACGGAGGGGCTGGAGCATGTGCAGGGAAGGGAACGGAGCTGGGAAGGGACTGGAGCAGCAGGAGGGGCTGAGGGAGCTGGGGGGGCTCAGCCTGGAGAAAAGGAGGCTCAGGGGGGACCTTCTGGCTCTGCAACCCCCTGACAGGAGGGGGGAGCTCCCAGGGAACAGGAGGAGAGGGAACGGCCTCCAGCTGTGCCAGGAGAAGTTTAAAATGGACACTGGGAAAATTTCTCCCTGGAAAGGGCTGTCCAGCCCCGGCACAGGGTGGAGTCCCCAGCCCTGGAGGGATTTCCAAGCCCTGTGGATGTGGCACTTGGGGACAGGGGGCAGTGGTGGAGCTGGCAGTGCTGGGGGGTGGTTGGACTCCATGATCTTGGAGGGCTTTTCCATCCTAAACCATTCCCTGATTCCATCATTGCTCCAGGTCATTTCCATCCAGCAGCTCCTGGGTGGGAATGGAGACAATTTGAGCTGGAGCAGGGAAGGGAAGGGAGCTGGGAAGGGGCTGGAGCAGCAGGAGAGGCTGAGGGAGCTGGGGGGGCTCAGCCTGGAGAAAAGGAGGCTCAGGGGGGACCTTCTGGATCCCTCAAATTCCCTGGAAGGAGGTTGGAGCCGGGGGGAGTCGGGCTCTGCTCCCAGGGAACAAGGGACAGGAGGAGAAGGAACGGCCTCCAGCTGTGCCAGGGGAGGCTCAGGTTGGACATCAGGAGGAATTCCCTCCTGGAAAGGGTGGTGAGGCCTTGGCAGGGGCTGCCCAGGGAGGTTTGGAGTGCCCAGCCCTGGAGGTGTCCCAGGAAGGCCTGGCCGTGGCACTCAGTGCCAAGGGGGGCATCGGGCACAGGGGGGATCCATGGGCTGGGAGGGCTTTTCCAACCTCTGGAATTCTCTGTGTTGCTCCTTGAAGTGTTTGCTCTGGGCCAGCAGTGAACAGGACACTGTGGAGCCTGGGATGAGCCCACAGCCATCATTCCCTGCCATGGGAAAACTCGGGACCATCGTCTCCCGGGAGCACGGGGTGAAGGGCTCCCACTTGGATCACTGGGAATGTTCAGGGGGTTGGAACTGGATTATCTTCAAGTTCTCTTCCCAGCCAACCCATTCTATGATCCTGTGGATGTTCAGCCTTGGGAGGGGCTGGCATTCCAACAGCCAGGACACTCATTTCCCAGCCAGGACACTCATTTCCCACCAATCCCAGAGAAGCTCCAGCTCCTCCTCATCCTCCCCTTTATGATCTTTGCCAGGACACCAAACCCTGCAGTCCCAAATCCTTTGGGATCCACAGCTCTGCCTCCACTCCCGTGAAGGCTGTGTCAGTATTTGCAGGGATGGAGCCTCCAGAGGTATTTTATATATGGGAACGTTGGGAAAATTCCTTCGGTTTTCCAGTAGAAAAAAAAATCCCAAAGCAAAAACCCGAATTACAACCACAAGAAATTGTGATTTTTCTCTCTTCTGGCCAGTGCTGAGACTTGTCAGAGAGGGACCTCCAGGAGGATTAATTGCTGGAGCTGCTGAAGGGCCTGGGCATCATGGAAAGGGTTTAATGGAGAGATTTACTGGGAGCAAGTTCATTTCTTCCCCTCGGTGCCAAATTCGCAGCTTCCCCGGAGCTGCCACTGGAAGGGCTTTGCTCCTTTTAACAGCCCGGAGCTGGGAGTGTTTGGAGAGTGAGAAACACGGATTTCAGGCCCAGGATTAGACTCCTGGCAGCCAAGTGATCACAGGAGCCACTGAACATTTCTAGGAAAAAAAAAAGATCCCTCGTGTTCTCAGCTCTGGTTGGGCTGGTTCAGCTCAAACTCGCTCTTTGATCCAGGCAAGGAACCCAAGCCCGACCCAAAATCCCAAACTTTTCAAAGGTGAACATTCCCAGATGGAAATGCAACCTCTGTGTCCTCTAAGGGTTGACATTTGGAGCTCCATCCCTTATTTTCTTCTTGGAGGTGGACATAAAATCTTGGAATGGTTTAGGTTGGAAAGGACCTAAAATCCCATCCAGTGCCACCCCCTGCCCTGGGCAGGGACACCTTCCACTAGCCCAGGTTGCTCCAACCTGGCCTTGGACACTTCCAGGGATCCAGGGGCAGCCACAGCTTCTCTGGGCAACCTGGGACAGGGCCTCCCCACCCTCCCAGCCAGGAATTCCTTCCCAATATCCCACTCAAATCTCCTCTTTTCCAGTTTGAAGCCATTCCCTGTGTCCTGTCCCTCC
>NW_020932472.1:0-903 GCF_003984885.1 Neopelma chrysocephalum | reverse complement strand
TGCCAGGGACAGGGACAGGGACAACTTGTACCATTAGGGGGGAAGAGGGGACACTGCCAGGGTCAGGGACACCTTGTACCACTGGGGACTGGAGACAGCACGGGGTCAGGGACAGTGTGGGGACAGTCTGGGGGACACGGGGACAGAACCAGTGACAAGGGGCCCCCCGTGGGAACACGGTGACACAGGGACTGCCTTGGGGACACGAGCACATCGTGAAGGACATCAGTGTGGAGCGTGGGATCCAGGGGGCACCGTGGGGCCCCTCCTGCCCCCCCCAGGTGACACCCACCACACGGACACGCTCCAGGTCCACCTCGGCGCGGCGCAGCTTCTCCCAGCAGTAGTGACGGTGGCACTTGCGCTTGGGGACGCGGCAGAAATCACCCGTCAGCTCGAACACGTCCCGGACCAGGGGACACCCACACACCTCATCCGCGGGCACCTGGGGGGCACAGGGACATTGGGGACACTGGGGACATTGGGGACAGCCACACCCCTCATCTGCGGGCAGCTGGGGGGCACAGGGACATTACGGACATTGGGGACATTGGGGACACCCACACCCCTCATCCATGGGCATCTAGGGGGCACAGGGACATTAGGGACACCCACATCCCTCATCCATGGGCAGCTGGGGGGCACAGGGACACTGGGGACATTGGGGACACCCACATTCCTCAACCATGGGCAGCGGGGGGGCACAGGGACACTGGGGACATTGGGGACACCCACACCCCTCATCCATGGGCAGCTGGGGGGCACAGGGACATTGGGGACACCCCCACCCCTCACCCACAGGCACCTGGGGCACAGTGGGGTCAATGAGGTGCTGGGGGTCCCAGGGGCACCCACGGATGTGCCCTATAGTACCCATGGGAGCATCCACGGGGGCAGCTGCCC
>NW_020932471.1:399-1025 GCF_003984885.1 Neopelma chrysocephalum | reverse complement strand
TGCCAGGGACAGGGACAGGGACAACTTGTACCATTAGGGGGGAAGAGAGGACACTGCCAGGGTCAGGGACACCTTGTACCACTGGGGACTGGAGACAGCACGGGGTCAGGGACAGTGTGGGGACAGTCTGGGGGTCACGGGGACAGAACCAGTGACAAGGGGCCACCCGTGGGAACACGGTGACACAGGGACTGCCTTGGGGACACGAGCACATCGTGAAGGACATCAGTGTGGAGCGTGGGATCCAGGGGATGCCGTGGGGCCCCTCCTGCCCCCCCCAGGTGACACCCACCACGCGGACACGCTCCAGGTCCACCTCGGCGCGGCGCAGCTTCTCCCAGCAGTAGTGACGGTGGCACTTGCGCTTGGGGACGCGGCAGAAATCACCCGTCAGCTCGAACACGTCCCGGACCAGGGGACACCCACACACCTCATCCGCGGGCACCTGGGGGGCACAGGGACACTGGGGACATTAGGGACACCCACACCCCTCATCCATGGGCATCTAGGGGGCACAGGGACATTGGGGACATTGGGGACATTAGGGACACCCACACCCCTCATCCATGGGCACCTGGGGGGCACAAGGACATTGGGGACATTGGGGACACTCACACACCTCATCC
>NW_020932471.1:0-299 GCF_003984885.1 Neopelma chrysocephalum | reverse complement strand
CACCTCATCCGCGGGCACCTGGGGGGCACAGGGACACTGGGGACATTGGGGACATTAGGGACACCCACACCCCTCATTCGCAGGCACCTGGGGGGCACAGGGACATTGGGGACACCCACAACCCTCATCCATGGGCAGCTGGGGGGCACAGGGACATTGGGGACATTAGGGACATTGGGGACACCCACACCCCTCATCCATGGGCAGCTGGGGGACAAAGGGACACTGGGGACATTGGGGACACTCACACCCCTCATCCATGGGCAGCTGGGGGGCACAGGGACATTGGGGACATTAGG
>NW_020932470.1:0-506 GCF_003984885.1 Neopelma chrysocephalum | reverse complement strand
AGTCGAGCAAGGCGCACAAAGGGCAGGCAAGAGCTGGAGGGTCAGGCCCCTCCTTCTTGGCAAAAAAGGCCGTCTTTTGCAAGTCGGCTCACCGGCCGGGGTCCAAAATCAGATACGGTCGAGCATTCCTCCCAGACCGGAGGCGCCGGGGCCGGGAGCCCCATCTGCACACTTACAGCCGAGCAAGGCGCACAAAGGGCAGACGAGAGCCGGAGGGTCAGGCCCTCCCTTTTGGGTAAAAAGGACTGTCGTTCGCGGGCAGGCGTCCTGGCGTCCCGGGGCTGACCGAGGGCCAAAATCGGATACGGACGAGGATTCCTCCCAGACCAGAGGCGCTGGGGTCGGGAGCCCCGGCTGCGCGAGTAGGGCCGAGCGAGGCTGACAAAGTGCTGGGTTAGGGTTAGGGTTAGGGTTAGGGTTAGGGTTAGGGTTAGGGTTAGATTTAGGGTTAGGGTTCAATTTAGATTTAGGGTTAGGGTTCAGTTTAGGGTTAGAGTTAGGGTTCG
>NW_020932469.1:2708-3084 GCF_003984885.1 Neopelma chrysocephalum | reverse complement strand
TTTAGATTTAGGGTTAGGGTTCAGTTTAGGGTTAGAGTTAGGGTTCGGTTTAGGTTTCGGGTTAGGGTTCGTCTTAGGGTTTGGGTTTAGGCTTAGGCTTAGACTTAGGGTTAGGGTTAGGTTTAGGATTAGGGTTAGGCTTAGCGTTCATGTTAGGCTTTGGGTTCAGGTTAGGGTTTGGGTTCAGGTTCGGGTTAGGGTTCGGGTTAGGCTTAGTGTTCAGGTTAGGCTTAGGCTTAGGGTTAGGCCTAGCGTTCGGGTTAGTCTTAGGGTTCGGGTTAGGGTTCGGGTTCAGGTTCGGGTTAGGGTTCGGGTTAGGCTTAGTGGTCTTGTTTTGGTTCGGGTTAGGGTTCGGGTTAGGGTTCGGGTTAGGGTT
>NW_020932469.1:0-2608 GCF_003984885.1 Neopelma chrysocephalum | reverse complement strand
TTAGGGTTAGGGTTAGGGTTAGGGTTAGGGTTAGGGTTAGACTTAGGCTTAGGCTTAAGCTTAGGCTTAGGGTTACGTTTAGGGTTAGGGTTAGGGTCAGTCTTAGACTTACGCTTCGGTTTAGGCTTAGGCTGAGGCTTAGGCATAGGCTTAGGGTTAGGGTTAGTGTTAGGGTTAGGGTTAGGGTTAGCGTTAGGGTTAGTTTTTAGGGTTTAGGGTTAGGGTTAGGGTTTGGGGGTTAGGGTTAGGGTTAGGGTTAGGGTTAGTGTTAGGGTTTAGGGTTTGGGTTAGGGTTAGGGTTAGGGTTAGGGTTAGGAGTTAGGGATTAGGGTTAGGGTTAGGGTTAGGGTTAGGTTTTATTGAGCTTGCCAACTTCACACACAACACAAACATATTCTCACAACAACACCCAGGAATCCAAGCACCTGCACATAATCCAACCGTCTTAACCTTGTACTCCCTGCAACCCAAGGCCGTGTCCATGAAAACCATCTAACCAGCTCTACTGCTCCCATGGAACACGACCTAACTTTTGCACTACCTCAAACTTGAATTGTGGGGCTACAACTTCACCCCACAAGTGCACAAAGGGCAGGCAAGAGTCGGAGGGTCAGTCTTCTCCTTCTGGGCAAAAAGGGCCATCGTTCGGGGGCTTGCGTCCTGGCATCCTGGAGCCGGCTGAGGACCAAAATGGGATACAGTCGAGGATTCCTCCCAGACTGGAGGCGCTGGGACCAGGAGTACCGTCTGTGCGCGTAGAGCCGAGCAAGGCGCAAAAACGGCAGGCGAGAGCCGGAGGGTCAGGCCCCTCATTCTGGGCGAAAAGAGCCGTCGTTCGGGGGCAGGTGCCTTGGGCAACCCAGTGCTGGCTGAGGTCCAAAATCGGATACGGTCAAACATTTCTCCCAGACAGGAGGCGCCAGGGCCGGGATCCCCGTCTGCCCGCGTAGAGCCGAGCGAGGTGCACAAAGGGCAGGCGAGAGCCGGAGGGTCAGGCCCCTCCTTCTGAGCAAAAAGGGCTGTCGTTGGCGTGCAGGCGTGCCGGCCGTCCCGGAGCCGGCCGGGGGCCAAAATGGGACACGATTGAGGATTTCTCCAAGACCAGAGGAGTCGGGGCAAGGAGCCCCGTCTGCGCGCATAGAGCCGAGCGAGGCGCACAAAGGGCAGGCGAGAGTCGGAGGGTCAGTCTTCTCCTTCTGGGCAAAAAGGGCCGTCGTTTGCGGGCCGGTGCGCCAGTCGTCTGGGGACTATAATTGCATACGGTCGAGGATTCCTCCCAGACCGGAGGCGAACTGGCCAGGATCCACATCTGTGCGCGGAGAGCCGAGCGAGGCACACAAAGGGCAGGCGAGAACCGGAGGGTGAGGCCCCTCCTTCTGGGCAAAAAGGGCCGTCAGTCGCGGGCCGGCGCGCCGGTTGGCCGGGGGATAAAATTGCATACGGTCAAGAATTACTTCCAGACCGGAGGCGCCGGGGCAAGGAGCCCCAGCTGCGCGCGTAGAACCGAGCGAGGCGCACAAAGGGCAGGCGAGAGTCGGATGGTAAGACCCCTCCTTTGGGGAAAACGGGCCCTCGTTCGCAGACTGGTGTGCCAGCCGTCCGGGGGCCATAATTGCATACGGTCGAGGATTCCTCCCTGACTGGAGGCACTGGGGCCGGAAGCCCCGTCTGGGCGCGTAGAGCCGAGCGAGGTGCACAAAGAGCAGGTGAGAGCCGGAGGGCCAGGCCCCTCCATCTGGGCAAAAAGGGCCCTTGTTCGGGGCAGGTTCCTTGGGCGGCCCGGGGCTGGCCGGGGTCCAAAATCGTATATGGTCGAGCATTCCTCCCAGAGCAGAGGCGAGGGGGCTGGGATCCCCAGCTGCGCGTGTAGAGCCGAGCAAGGCGCACAAAGGGCAGGTGAGAGCGGGAGGGTCAGGCCCCTCCTTCTGGGCAAAAAGGGCCGTCGTTCGGGGGAGTGCGCCTTGGGCGGCTCTGGGCTTGCCGGGGTCCAAAATCGGATACGGTCATTCATTCCTGCCACACTAGAGGCGCCGGGGCCAAGAGCTCCGTCTGCGCGCAGAGAGCCGAGCGAGGCGCACAAAGGGCAGGCGAGAGCCGGAGAGTCAGGCCCCTCCTTCTTGGCAAAAAGGGCCATCACTCGCGGGCAGGCGCCGTAGGCTGCCCGTGGCTGACCCTTGTCCAAAATTGGACACGGTTGAGCATTCCTCCCAGACCAGAGGCGAGGGGGCTGGGATCCCCAGCTGCGCACGTAGAGTCGAGCGAGGCGCACAAAAGGGCAGGCGAGAGCCGGAGGGTCAAGCCTCTCGTTCTGGGTAAAAAGGACTGTCGTTTGCGGGCTGGCACGCCGGCCGGCCGTGCTCCAAAATAGGATACAGTCCAGGTTTCCTCCCAGACAGGGGGCGCCGGGGCCGGGAGTCCCCTCTGTGCCCGTAGAGCCGAGCGAGGCGCACAAAGGGCAGGCTAGAGCCAGAAGGTCAGGCCCCTCCTTCCGGGGAAACAGGGCCGTCGTTCGCGGGCAGGCGTCCTGGCGTCCCTGCTCTGGACGAGGGCCAAAATCGGATACGGTCGAGGATTCCTCCCAGACTGGAGGTGCCGGGGCCAGGAGCCC
>NW_020932468.1:356-475 GCF_003984885.1 Neopelma chrysocephalum | reverse complement strand
TTCTTATTTTTTCCCTTTTTTAATTTTTATTTTTTCTTATTTTTCCCTTTTTAATTTTTATTTTTTCTCTTTTTCCCCTTTTATAATTTTTATTTTTTCCCCTTTTTTAATTTTTATTT
>NW_020932468.1:0-256 GCF_003984885.1 Neopelma chrysocephalum | reverse complement strand
TTTTTCTTTTTTCCCGTTTTTAATTTTTTTCTTATTTTTTCTTTTTTTCCCCTTTTTTAATTTCTATTTTTTCTTATTTTTTCCCTTTTTTAATTTTTATTTTTTCTTATTTTTCCCCTTTTTTAATTTTTCTTTTTTCCCCTTTTTTAATTTTTAATTTTGCTTATTTTTTCTCTTTTTCTCTTTTTCCCTTTTTTAATTTTTATTTTTTCTTATTTTTCCCTTTTTAATTTTTATTTTTTCTCTTTTTCCCCTT
>NW_020932467.1:0-6838 GCF_003984885.1 Neopelma chrysocephalum | reverse complement strand
ACAGACTGAGCTATCCAATCACCTTGTTGTAAGCATGTGCCCAAAACAAACTAAACTGTATAAAAGTTGACTTATTTAAATAATAAATTGGACATTTTGCCTGATCATATTGGTCGTTTGCATGTGTTCCTGAGCTCTCTGCCCACAAATGGTAGCAGAGGATGGTTGAATTCCTCTCCCAATGTCTGGTGCCTGGAAAAAGACAGGGACTCCGGTTTCGTCGTTCCGAGGGACACAAGGCGAACAGAAGGAGCTGAGAGAAGCAGCCGTTGGAGGTGGCGTTTACCCTGGCGCCACAAAGGTAAAGCCACGCGCGTGGTACAGAGAAATCTCGCCTTGGCCAGGTGAGTCGGCTGAGGGAGGAGAAATCGGGGCCCATAGTGTCTGAAGAGGAAGACGCAATGGAAACGCTCCTCCAATTTATGATCTCTCTAAGAGAGCCTATTTATGATGAAAAAGCCCTTAGAGGGTTGTTGGAATGGGCTAGAGCGAAGAGGCTGGTCCCTACTGCTCAAGTCGCCTTTGAGGTGTCCATATGGGACGCTATAAAGGAACAGTTAGGGGAAGAGATCAAAGGATCCAAGGAATCAGCTAACTATCTTATGTTGTGGCTGATAATTGAAACAGAGAAATTTATAAGGACTGAAAAAAAAAAAAAGACAAAAAAAAAAATTTATAAGGACTGAGAGTCAAGTTACAGCTTTAGCCTATGCTGCATTAGCGAGCAGCAAAACTGAAAGCAAAGGGAGCGAGTCAGTTTTTCAGCTTTTATTCATTATCTCAACAATCGTGCTGCCGGGGAGTTTCAAAGTGCAGGCTTCTGCCCGATCGTCAGCCAGCGGCCCCAGCAGCAGTTTGTCCTTAGCCCTGAACAGTTCTAGCTCTGTGCAGGACGCCAGGGAGGCCACTGCCAGCTGTGCCTCCCCCCGCGGCGAGCTCTCCACCAACCCCCCCCGCTGCCGTTTTTCCCGCCGCCGCTTCTAAAGCTGCTGCCCTGTTGCCGCCTGGAGCCATACCCGGCCCCGCTGTACTGCCGCGTGGAGCCGGTCCTCCCACCTCTCCTGTGCCTGCGCCGACCCGGGAGTCGCCCCGAGCCGCCTTAGCCAGAAGCCGCGCTGTTTCTGCCCGCCGCTGCCACGGCCCCCCCCCCACCGCCGTGCGTTGCCTCTGTGCGCTGTCTGCCCCGTCTGCCCTGCCAGTGCCACCGTGCCCTGCCTGCCCGACCGTGCCCGCCGCCACTTGCCTGTTCGCGAAAGCGATTCCCGCCGCGCGAGCCAGACCCCACGCTGCGGAGAGCCACCATCGCCCCCTCTCCCCGCCGAACCCGGCAAGAGACGACTTCGGAACGAACGGGAAGGGGGAAAGACGCCGTGAACAAGCCCACACCATCACACCGCTGCTGCTGTCTGCTCCCCGCGTTACCTAGTCCTACATCAGACTCCGAGAACAGACAGACAGACTCAGAGAACCAAATGCAGTTGTGAGAAAAGTTTTGCAAGTATCTGTGGCAGACAAGAAGTTACAGCAACCAGAACTCTCTGCACCTCCTCTATCATTGCCAGCTCCCTATATCCCCATGCAGGGACAGGTTTCCCCAAGCCTTTTTTTTTTCCTGTAGACTCCACCACCTCCACAGAGTCCATTTAGGGAGGGGGGAGGGAGTCGGACTGTGCTGAGGGAATCTGTGAATCTGTAGTTTGAGGGTTTAGGGGCTAGCTCGAGTGGGGAAGGTCCAGAGCAAAGATAAAAAGGAATTCTGTGAAATGCTATGATGGAGGGATAATTTGGTTGTTAACTCCTAACGCATTTTCAGTTATAACAGATGCAGGAGACAATAGAAGCTATTAAGTCTTAGATTAGAAAATGCTAACAGAAGCTAAATCTACAATTATTCAGTATAAGTTGAAACAGAGCTATACTACATTTGTGTTACAGTATTTTAAGAATAAGTATTATCTCCAATAATAAGGGCCCTTTTTCTCTTAGCTCTTTAAGCTTTATCTCAGAATTCATTTCGTATAGACTGGACACACTAAAGTTTGTGAGAGTCTATGTTTTCCTTTGCACTGCAGTATTCTAGGTCTTTTGATGTGATGCTTTACCATATACACTTCCCAGATTTTTGACATCTAGAGACATTTCTATTTGTTGTGTATATATTTTTTTTTCAAACGGCATGTGTTAATGAGAATGAGTAGGGAAAAAACTCTTCTGGTCATAGTTTTCTTGTGCTTTCTTTTAAACCCTACCTTATTCATGTAAAAAAGACATCAGAATTCATTTCAGCTAAGATGAACAAACAGATCTGCATAAACATGTAATCAGTGCTGTCTTAACCCTTCTTCTGTCTGATCAAATTTCAGTCTATACATCTCATTGTGATTGAGTGAGAAAGGAATCTGAAGGAATAAGATATTCTTGTCCTTTACAGGAAGCAGTTAAACTAACCTAATTTTTATTTCTTCTCCTCTTGCTATAGATTTCCACACGCATACAATTTAGCTTTCTTAAGACCTTGTTATGGCTTGCATGAGACTTAATTTACAGCACTGTTAATTGAGAGAGTTTAAACATACAAAAATGTTCCCTGAACGCTTGCCTTATCTGTATGCTCATTTGAGCTAAGAAAACTGAAAAAGGATTTTTTAAATTTAGGCAGATAAAACATTTTACAAAGAAAGCAAATGCTCTTGCAGCCCAGAGCAAAAGTTACCGAGTATGACTTATGCAATATATGTACATTTTCAATGACAGGGAGTAGAAGTTATAGACCCACTCTTTTATAACATTATCTTTGTGCTGACTATTCACAGTAACATACTAAGCAGCACAAAACTCCCACTGAACACCTATAAACTCGGTCATGTGTACCATATCCTACAGTTAACAGAATTGATTATGCATTTAAAGCAAGCCTTATCTAAAAATAGAAATTCTTATTGAGCTTTCTTCATCAGCTTCTATTTTCTTTATTTAACCTAATTGAAAGCCACTTTAAAATGCATTGATGACATCACCATTTGGATAGGATTCTGAACTGATAGTTCTAAATTCCAAGTCTTTGAAATGACTGAAAGTTCTTTTCGAAGCATGAAATTACCTTTTCTTGCAACTTCTTCCTTAATTTAAAATTGCTAATCCTATGAGACTGATAGTTCAAGCATCTACTTGAGACTGAAGCCTACTTTGCCCATAAATATGGCACTGTTGTGAAGCAAGCACAAATTAATAAGTAACAATTTTAAGTCAGTACATCATTCTTATGTACAAAATTGCTTCAATTTAACTATGCCAGTGCAATACCACTTTTTTTTTTTAGAACTGTGTATAGTACACATTGGTCTTTCTATAAGCTGCTCTAAGCAATGGTTTTGCAACTGAAGCAATGCTACTGAAGCACTTAAAGCAGCTTGAATTATCACACTTCCAGTACTTCTGCAGTGCCCTAACATAAGACTACCTTCTTTGCCAAGTGTTAGTATCTACTTGCAATCTGCATATGCCAAATTAATAAATGCTGAGAAAAATTCTCACTGTTTGCAATCTTTAATCACTTCATCTGTAGAGGAACTATTTCTCTCTCTACAATTTCTCTCACTAGCATACGATGACTTTTGAAACTTCTGGCTTAACCTGAAAGGGAGTTCAGGATGAAATCCAATCTAGGTAGTATAATTGTTGCAAACACCTCAAAAACATTAGATTGCCTGGGTAAATTCTTTTGCCCACTACAGAAAATTATGCTTTAATTAATATAGACCATCATTAGTGAGTACAGATTATGAGGTGCTATGTAGAGTCCTCTCCCCTTATAGCAGTTGTGAGAGTAAAATGAACATTTCAAAAACATCCCATATTCTGCCCGAGAGGGAATATAAAAATAATTATGTCATCTTGGCCTTCATGCTATATATCTGTCATGGTTTGAAAAGGCCCAAAATCCAATTCTGATTCCTAGCCCCCCTCCCACATCTCAACCCCATGTGAGATGGGTTTTCCAGACAAAAACACAAGACTCAATATGGGGGGAAAGGAATATATTACAATGACTATACACATAAATAAATACTATAATACACTGCATACAATCTTAACTCTATATCTATCTCTACCATGACAATAATATTTACAATGGGCCAAATCTCTTCTCCCTCCAAATAAAAGTCCAGGAGAGAAGAAGAAGAAAAGACCCCTTCCAGTCTCTCAGCAGCAGGTCTCTCTCTAGGCAGCAGGCTCTCCTCTTCCAGGCAGTTGCAGCTGGATCCTTGCCAATGCACACGAGGGAGGCCTCCAAGCCTCTCTCGGCCCTCCGTCCTCAAAAACGGGGGTCTTTCCGTGGACTGCTTGACCCCAGACATGGTTGCATCACCACGGTCATATCACGAAGCACAGGGGTCTTCGTGACGGTCTGGTATCCTCAGGGGAAATCAAGCCCCTGTGCAGAGCTCCCATGCTCTGACTCAAAGATGGCTGCCAGCTTCTCTGAAGCTGGAGCGGGGGGGGCCAAGGTCACCCCACACACACACACTCCTTTGGCCGTCCTGCCTTATCTCTCAGGAGGCCGGAGCTTCTTAGCTCCTCTCTCCGTGCATACTGCACTTTAGGACTCCTCTCAGTCCACCACCCCCTCCTCTTTCTCGGAGGGGTCTCTCTAGGGAGTTCGGGGGTTTGGTTATCCAGTTCTTACCCCCGGAACTCTGTCTGTGCCGTGGTCTCGATTCTCTTCCTGCTGCAACTTTCCCTTTTCCTCAGACACCTCTGTGTCTGCTTCGGTTTGCATGCCGGCTTCTGCTGCTCCTTTGGTCCTTATCAGTTGGCTCTTTGCCACTGCTCTTCGGACGCTGCTGTGTCTACTGCTGCTCCATCTGCCTACTCGCAGTGGAGAAAACTCCTCCAACTTCTCAGTCGCAGGCACTTAGTTCAGTTCAACACCATTCCAAGTCCACATAGCCCCCCAGCCGGGGACTGGGGGGGGACAAAGCCCCCAGGAGCTACTGCCCCTGCTCCTCATGGTCTCTACAACATGGTCACCTCTTCTTCTAACTAACAAGTACCACCGCTTCTCTTCCGGTGGAGAGAGATATGTTTATATTTTGCAGGAGCACTGATTGGGTCAAACCCCAAGGGTCACCACCCCCTGGGGGTTACCACTTTCTGAGTTTCAGGGGGCAAACCTGGTTCAAACCACTACAGTATCGCATCTTGAATGGGATTTATTGACATTTTAGAGTTGCTGAGAGTAATTAAGTCTGTAGAACAGACTTCCTTTGGTGTAATCATATATAATTGTTATCATTTCTTTAATCTTGTGGTTTCATTCTTTCAATAGATGATTCCTCAGCTTTGACAACACCTATTGTTTTTGTGATCTGTAGGAATTCTTTTCTTTTCACCTATATATTTTACTTTATGTTTATTAACAATCTGTACTTTTCAGCTGCAACAGCTTTTGTAGCACAACTGTAGGTTGTGACCAGAAAAGCAATACAAGCAATACATGATAATAAGACAGCTCCGTTTTTTACTACAGTATGGCAGAGATCGACGGAACCATTTGGAAATTTATTGATCAGTTGCATTATGCAATTAATATCCATCCTGACCTAGATGAAAACATGAAGATGAAATTTTTAGATATGTTAACCTATAATTTTATCAGAATTGTTAGAAGATATGGATAGTCTATACATACTGGGTTACAAAATGGAACTGTTATAGAATTTTGTTATTATCACAAAGGTATTTGGTAAAGAGATTGGTAAGTTAAGAATTTTAAAAACACTTTTGCAAAAGCAGAAGTGGGGAAAGAGAAGGGTGTCAGCCCCATAGTTGACTTGCAAAAGTGTTTTCATGTGTTAAGTTTTTTGCACACAGGTGTTCTCTAGCTATCTGCATGATGGATGAGGCCTTGGAAAGAAGCTGATTCTTCGGAACAAGGTTGATGTTATTCCTGCAGGTGACTGTGACACCACCAGAAGCTGTTGTAGCTAACAGTTGTTTTAATATTATTAGAACACAGTTAGAAAGTTTGTCTATCTGGTTAGTTTTATCTGTTTGGTTAAGAAACTCTAACATTATAAGGTATTAGAAAATTATTATCATTATAAGGTACTAGAGAATTATTATAATTTCTTGGTTTGTGGAACGCAGTGACATGGAACTCAAAAGTATGTCTGTGTGACAGTGTGTATGATGGTGGCCACCATGTGAATGTGAATGAATGAAAGTGTATGCATGCATGTGTGAACATATGAACACAAATACACAAACACCTTTGAATGAACAGAAGACACATAACCCACAATTGAATAGAGTTCCATTTCCAGAAGTGTTTTAGGTTGAATAAAACTTTTTAAGAATAAATCCTATATTTAGAGAAGCACTTTTAAGTAAAATTTAAGAGCACAAGCCCTGAAGTTAATAGGTTGTTAAGTTTGTTAATGATAGTGATATAATTGTATGTAGATGTGTTTATTGAAATATTATGGGTACAATAAGAAATGTTACAGAAATACAATTTAAATTGTTCAAAACTTAAAAGGGGATTTGTTGCAGGATTCAAATTGTGTAAACAATTTCTATTGCATTTCTGTAGGCCTTGCTTGACATGACTTTAGAAGTTGTAAGCTGTAATGTTTATACTTATAGACTGTGTGAAAATATGTAATGTTTATACTTGTTAGCTGTGTGTCTAATTATAAGGTTTGAGAACATAGTATGTTTATAGCAAGAAAGCCTTGAGAAAGTACAGATAAAGGCACACCTGCAGATTTCAGAAAGCCCCTAATTAGGAAGGCCTCTACATGCCAAGTATGATGTCAGGCCGCGTGGACAGAAC
>NW_020932466.1:0-537 GCF_003984885.1 Neopelma chrysocephalum | reverse complement strand
CACGTCGGGGTGGCACTCCAGGAACGTGCCCTGGGGGGCACAAAGAGGGCTCAGAAAACCCTAAAAGCCCTTTTATTTCCCTCAAGACGCTCCCGAAACCCTTTTGTAGCCCCCAGAACCCCCGTAGATGATCCTAAAAGCCCCCCCATACTACCCAGAACCTCCCTAAATGATCCTAAAAGCCCCCCCCGACCCTTTTCTCCTTTTAAGATGCCCCTAGAATCTTCGGTGATGATCCTAAAAGACCCCTCACACTCTTTTATCCCCCTCAAGACACCCCCAACCCCCTGTGTAATGATCCTAAAAGCTCCCCCAGAGCCTTTAATCCCTCTCTAAATCACTACTAAAAACCCCCCCAGACCCTTTTATCCCCCTCAAGACACCCCCAAACCCTCTAAGGATCCTAAAAGCCCCCCCAGACCCTTTTATATCCCCACAAAGCCCCCCCAGGCGGGACACGCAGCCCCGGTGGAAGCGGTGCCCGATGCGCACGTCGGGGTGGCACTCCAGGAACGTGCCCTGGGGGGCACAAAGAGG
>NW_020932465.1:0-909 GCF_003984885.1 Neopelma chrysocephalum | reverse complement strand
AATTTTATCCTTGGAAAATATTAAAAGTTTAGAAAACAAGGAGTGCAAGGAATTTTATCCTTTTCCAGCAGCAGCTACAGGGGTGGCTGGTGATATCAACTTTATTTTTTACCTGAAAAACCAAACCAGATCTAGAACTGAGGGGAAACCCAACGTTTTATTTTGTTTCCATCGTGAGAACCCTTTGATATTTGGGATATCTGGGGGGAGGGTGATGCAGAGCAAGGAGGAGTTGGGTGCCTGAACCAGGCTGGTTTCATCAGGGCAGGGAGAAAGCTTGAAGTGGAAAGAATGTTTTCTTTGCGGAGTGTTGTGGGTTTGGAGGGGGGGGAACCAGGCCAGTGCTGAACTCATGAATGGCTGCAGTGTGGTTGTGTAACACCTTCCCAGAAGTCAGGAGTTCCTTGGAAACCTACCCAGCCCCGCTGGTGGAATGTCATCCAACCGGAGGGTGGAAAGATCTGGAGGCCGTGGGGTCCCGGGGTTTTTATGGGAACGTTTCAGTTGATTGTTCCAGCAGCTCCCTAAACACAGAAGGCCTCAAACACGCTGGGAAGAAGGTTCCCCACTGTGACATTCCTTGGATAAAAGTTCTCCCTTTTTCCATGCAGTTTCCCAGCCTGCTCCTCAGGAGGGATCTTCCCATCCCAACCTGGTTCCTGGGGCTGCCCAACGCTGGGTTTAAGACCCCCCAACTCCTCAGGATCTGACCCAACCTACCCCCACCAGGCTTCCAGCAGCACTTCCCAATGAATTCCCGTTGCTCTTGGCTTCTCCCGGAGCTCCCACGGGGTTGGGCAGCCAGCAGGACCAGGAATAAAGAGCTGGGAAGGGCCTGGAAGAGCCATGGAAAGGCAGGGAAATAAGGAACCTGTCCAGGGTCACATAGAACCCCTAAAAAGTGGTGCC
>NW_020932464.1:0-939 GCF_003984885.1 Neopelma chrysocephalum | reverse complement strand
CAAGGAGTGCAGGGAATTTTATCCTTGGAAAATGTTAAAAGTTTAGAAAACAAGGAGTGCAAGGAATTTTATCCTTTCCCAGCAGCAGCTACAGGGGTGGCTGGTGATATCAACTTTATTTTTTACCTGAAAAACCAAACCAGATCTAGAACTGAGGGGAAACCCAACGTTTTATTTTGTTTCCATCATGGGAACCCTTCGATATTTGGGATATCTGGAGGGGGGGTGATGCAGAGCAAGGAGGAGTTGGGTGCCTGAACCAGGCTGGTTTCATCAGGGCAGGGAGAAAGCTTGAAGTGGAAAGAATGTTTTCTTTGCGGAGTGTTGTGGGTTTGGAGGGGGGGAACCAGGCCAGTGCTGAACTCATGAATGGCTGCAGTGTGGTTGTGTAACACCTTCCCAGAAGTCAGGAGTTCCTTGGAAACGTACCCAGCCCCGCTGGTGGAATGTCATCCAACTGGAAGGTGGAAAGATCCGGAGGCCGAGGGGTCCCGGGGTTTTTATGGGAATGTTTCAGTTGATTGTTCCAGCAGCTCCCTAAACACAGAAGGCCTCAAACACGCTGGGAAGAAGGTTCCCCACTGTGACATTCATATTTAAGAGTGTTCCTTGGATAAAAGTTCTCCCTTTTTCCATGCAGTTTCCCAGCCTGCTCCTCAGGAGGGATCTTCCCACCCCAACCTGGTTCCTGGGGCTGCCCAACGCTGGGTTTAAGACCCCCCAACTCCTCAGGATCTGACCCAACCTTCCCCCCACCAGGCTTCCAGCAGCACTTCCCAATGAATTCCCGTTGCTCTTGGCTTCTCCCAGAGCTCCCACGGGGTTGGGCAGCCAGCAGGACCAGGAATAAAGAGCTGGGAAGGGCCTGGAAGAGCCATGGAAAGGCAGGGAGATAAGGAACCTGTCCAGGGTCACATAGAACCCCTAAAAAGTGGTGCC
>NW_020932463.1:0-738 GCF_003984885.1 Neopelma chrysocephalum | reverse complement strand
GTTGGTGGGGGAAAAGGGAAAAGTGGGGAGTTTTTCAGGTGTCTCCTTGAAATTTAGGAATCCTTGGAGCGTTGGCAGCGTCGCCCCTGAGGTGGTGGCAGCTTGATTTCTCCTCAAAGCACCCCCTGCTTTACCCCAAATTTGGAATTTTTTGGGGTTAAACAGGAGCTTGGGTTTGTGTCAGAACAGAACAAACCACTTGAAAAATCCCAGAAAAATTTTTTTCAGTCCCACCCTGGCTTTTTTTTTGTTTTGGTTTGTTTTTTTGTTTAAGAATAACACGGATTCTCTGCATCTAAAGCAAATCCTTCCAAGCAAATCCTTCTTCCTGCTGTGGGAGAAGTCTGTTTATTTGGCACTTGCCTTAAAAATGATGTCAGGAACCCAACATTTGGGGTTGGCTGAGGGGGGGGGGGATGATCTGAACACACGTGCAAGGTGTGTTTGGCCTCAGAATGTGGCTCCAGGACTTCCAGGAGGGGCTCAGGTTCCTGCTGGACTAAACACCTGCATCCAGGAAAAGGTCTGGAATACGAACCATTGGATGTTCTGGCCTCCAGCTCTCGAAAATTTTCCCCCTCTGGCTTTCAGTTCTCAGCTCCTTTTGATGTCAAACACAAGAATTCCCCGGTTCGGCCCCCTCTTCTTGTTGGAAACATTAAAAGTTTAGAAACCAAGGAGTGCAGGGAATTTTATCCTTGGAAAATGTTAAAAGCTTAGAAAACAAGGAGTGCAGGG
>NW_020932462.1:0-1305 GCF_003984885.1 Neopelma chrysocephalum | reverse complement strand
GTTGGTGGGGGAAAAGGGAAAAGTGGGGAGTTTTTCAGGTGTCTCCTCAAAATTTAGGAATCCTTGGAGCGTTGGCAGCGTCGCCCCTGAGGTGGTGGCAGCTTGATTTCTCCTCAAAGCATCCCCTGCTTTACCCCAGCTTTGGAATTTTTTAGGGTTAAACAGGAGCTTGAGTTTGGGTCAGAACAGAACAAACCACTTGAAAAATCCCAGGGTTTTTTTTTTTCAGTCCCACCCTGGCTTTTGTTTTGTTTTGTTTTGTTTTTTTGTTTAAGAATAACACGGATTCTCTGAATCTAAAGCAAATCCTTCCAAGCAAATCCTTCTTCCTGCTGTGGGAGAAGTCTGTTTATTTGGCACTTGCCTTAAAAATGATGTCAGGAACCCAACATTTGGGGTTGGCTGAGGGGGGAGATGATCTGAACACACGTGCAAGGTGTGTTTGGCCTCAGAATGTGGCTCCAGGACTTCCAGGAGGGGCTCAGGTTCCTGCTGGACTAAACACCTGCATCCAGGAAAAGGTCTGGAATACGAACCATTGGATGTTCTGGCCCCCAGCTCTCGAGAATTTTCCCCCTCTGGCTTTCAGTTCTCAGCTCCTTTTGATGTCAAACACAAGAATTCCCCAGTTCGGCTCCCTCTTCTTTTTGGAAATATTGAAAGTTTAGAAAACAAGGAGTGCAAGGAATTTTATCCTTGGAAAATGTTAAAAGCTTAGAAAACAAGGAGTGCAGGGAATTTATCCTTGGAAAATGTTAAAAGTTTAGAAAACAAGGAGTGCAGGGAATTTTATCCCTGGAAAATGTTAAAAGTTTAGAAAACAAGCAGTGCAGGGAATTTTATCCTTGGAAAATATTAAAACTTTAGAAAACAAGGAGTGCAGGGAATTTATCCTTGGAAAATGTTAAAAGTTTAGAAAACAAGGAGTGCAGGGAATTTATCCTTGGAAAATGTTAAAAGCTTAGAAAACAAGGAGTGCAGGGAATTTTATCCTTGGAAAATATTAAAAGTTTAGAAACCAAGGAGTGCAGGGAATTTTATCCTTGGAAAATGTTAAAAGCTTAGAAAACAAGGAGTGCAGGGAATTTTATCCTTGGAAAATATTAAAACTTTAGAAAACAAGGAGTGCAGGGAATTTATCCTTGGAAAATGTTAAAAGCTTAGAAAACAAGGAGTGCAGGGAATTTATCCTTGGAAAATGTTAAAAGTTAAGAAAACAAGGAGTGCAGGGAATTTTATCCCTGGAAAATATTAAAACTTTAGAAAACAAGGAGTGCAGGGAATTTATCCTTGGAAAATGTTAAA
>NW_020932461.1:0-405 GCF_003984885.1 Neopelma chrysocephalum | reverse complement strand
CTGAGCTGGGGGTGCTAATTGGGTGAGGGATTGAGCAGGAGGAGGGGAGTTGGGTGAGGGATTCGGCAGAAGGATGGGAACTGGGTGAGGGGTTTAGCAGAAGAAGGGGAATTTAGTGAGGGATTGAGCAGGAGGAGGGGAAGTGGGTGAGGGATTCGGCAGAAGGAGGGGAATTGGATGAGAGATTCAGTAGAAGGAGGGGAATTTAGTGAGGGATTCAGCAGAAGGATGGGAATTGGGTGAGGGATTCAGCAGAAGGATGGGAATTGGGTGAGGAATTGAGCAGGAGGATGGGAATTGGGTGAGGGATTGAGCAGGAGGAGGGGAACTGGGTAAGGGATTGAGCAGAAGGATGGGAACTGGGTGAGGGATTGAGCAGGAGGATGGGAATTGGGTGAGGGATTG
>NW_020932460.1:0-917 GCF_003984885.1 Neopelma chrysocephalum | reverse complement strand
GCGCGACAGGAGGGGTCCCGGGAGATGTCCTGGAAACATTCCACCAGCTCCCTGCGGGATTTGGGGGGGTCAGGGGGGCACCAGTGTCACCCCAGGGCGTCCCAGTCCTTCCCAGTCCCTCCCAGTCCCGTCCCAGTGGGAAACGGGAGGGCAAAAGAGCAGGAAAAGGGTGAGAAAAGGGAGGGGAAAGGGCGGGAAACAGCAGGGGAAAAAGTGATCCCAGTCCATCCCAGTCTATCCCAGTGTGTCCCAGTCCCACCCCAGGGCGTCCCAGTCCATCCCAGTCTGTCCCAGTCCTGTCCCAGTCCATCCCAGTCCCGTCCCAGCGGGAAACGGGAGGGTAAAAGAGCAGGAAAAGAGTGAGAAAGGGGAGGGGAAAGAGCAGGAAACAGCAGGGGAAAAAGTGATCCCAGTCCATCCCAATCCCATCCCAGTGTGTCCCAGTCCCATCCCAGTGTGTCCCAGTCCATCCCAGTCTCATCCCAGTGTGTCCCAGTCCCATCCCAGTCTATCCCAGTCCACTCAGACTATCCCAGTCCCACTCCAGTATGTCCAAGTCACATCCCAGTCTATCCCAGTCCAACCCAGTGTGTCCCAGTCCATCCCAGTGTGTCCAAGTCGCATCCCAGTCTATCCCAGTCTACCCCAGTCTATCCCAGTCCCATCCCACTGTGTCCCAGTGTGTCCCAGTCCATCCCAGTCCCATCCCAGTCCCATCCCAGTGCTCCCAGTACCTCCAGCAGAGCAGGTTGATGGCATTGCGCTTGCTGGGCTGGTTCAGCTCCACGTGCAGGATGTGCTCCCGCTCCCACCCCAGTGCTCCCAGTCCATCCCAGTCCGTCCCAGTCCATCCCAGTCCCTCCCAGTCCATCCCAGTCCGTCCCAGTACCTCCAGCAGAGCAGGTTGATGGCGTTGC
>NW_020932459.1:0-504 GCF_003984885.1 Neopelma chrysocephalum | reverse complement strand
GCGCGACAGGAGGGGTCCCGGGAGATGTCCTGGAAACATTCCACCAGTTCCCTGCGGGATTTGGGGGGGTCAGGGGGGCACCAGTGTCACCCCAGGGTGTCCCAGTCCTTCCCAGTCCGTCCCAGTCCCCTCCCAGTGGGAAACGGGAGGGCAAAAGAGCAGGAAAAGGGTGAGAAAAGGGAGGGGAAAGGGCGGGAAACAGGAGGAGAAAAAGTGATCCCAGTCCCATCCCAGTCTATCCCAGTCCCATCCCAGTGTGTCCCAGTCCCGCCCCAGTCCTTCCCAGTCCCGGCCCAGTGGGAAATGGGAGGGCAAAAGAATGGGAAAAGGGTGAGAAAAGGGAGGGGAAAGGGTGGGAAACGGGAGGGGAAAAAGTGATCCCAGTCCCCTCCCAGTGTGTCCCAGTTCATCCCAGTCTGTCCCAGTGTGTCCCAGTCTATCCCAGTCCCACTCCAGCGTGTCCCAGTCCCATCCCAGTGTGTCCCAGTCCCATCCCAGTGTGTC